>NW_027172800.1:0-10912 GCF_018151085.1 Drosophila tropicalis | reverse complement strand
CGGGATATTTACAATATCTCTTGGGCTAGGTTCGGTACAATAAATTTATTTTGTGCCCTGGGTGAAATTAAACACGTCTCGATTCTCAGTTGAATAATGTTTAATTGTATGTTTATTCAAATCGTTAATGGAGTTGGTTGGATATGAGGGTTTCTCGATGGGTAGTGCTAGGCTTGATAGCTTGGTAGTCACTTTGCAATCCTCGCGTCCTTCCTGTCTTCCTTTGTTTCTGTAAACTGCTGCTAGCCACGTCGATCTGTGCTATGTGCTTGATTTGCGATACACCTCTGCAACCTTTTCCCTTTGAAGCTATTTGCTTGAAGGCTGGTATGACGACGCACGATTGTATTCCAACAAATCCGGTACTCATCAGGATATAGATCCTTGGAATTCAGCAAAAGGATATATCCTCGTGCCTACCACTGACTTTGGACGCTCCTGGAGATTGCTTGCTCTCAAATTTCTGGGCACATTACTTGCTGGGAGGTGTTTGTTATCCTTGTTTAAGGACTTGTTATAATTGAATGAAGCTGTACAGGTTACTCGTAAGGCCTGTATAGTTCTTAGTTTTGCTGTTGTTTCTTTGTGTTTCCTTGATAAGTTTCTTAAGGTTACTCGTAAGGCCTTAATTACTTGTTACTAGATCACGACTTGTTGACTTGATGATTTGCTTGATGGGCATTGCCTTTATATAGGCAGATTCCCGGCCTCAGGAATATCTTGGTGTAGTACCGCTATACAGCTGGTACATTTCATCGACCCTCTGCTTTCACCCACGCATCCACTTGTTGCTATGCGTGGTGAAAGTCCCGTAAATCCTTGGCGCATATGACCACTTTCTTTGCGGCTGAGCGCCCATTTATGCCTTGTCCTTGTCTTTCTTGTTTGTACATATTGACTTGCATCACTTTTTCGCATTGGCGTCGCCTTTCTATTGGCCACCCTCCGTATCCCGTTGACTCTCTCTGCTTTCTCTGCCAACGCTGCCGTCGCCCGTCGCTCCCTTTGGATCCACTCGTCATACCCAAATTCACCCACATTTACTCAATATTATTATCTACATACATATATGCTAATTGTATTAACTAAATTAACGTTTAAACATAATTAGCTTGATTACTTTAATATATAACATTATTTAATTCCCCAAACAAAACACTTTCATACGCATCTCGTATCTATTAGATAGAGGGCTTCCCATGGCTCATCCCTCCCCCTTCGGCTTGCATATTCCCTCACAAATCCACAAACCATTTTCGTTTTACAATTTCTTTACTCTCCCCTTCTACTCCCCGTTTCATAAGAATATTCATTGATTGTTTCATTTTCGGTACCAAGCGTCCCCGCACTCCGTCTTTCGGGCTTGCTTGGCCCTCACTTTTGTTTTTCTCGCTCACGAAATTCTTTTTGGTGCTTGCAATTTACGTTTTCGCTCTCATGAGCGTGACGTATGCATAGCGCGGCCCATTGGCCACCGGTATTCCCCTATTGCCGTTAAAAATAATGCTTTAAATGATCCTTTTTCGTCCTTCGGGATATTTACAATATCTCTTGGGCTAGGTTCGGCTCAACAAATTTATTTTGTGCCCCGGTGAAATTAAAAACACGTTCGATTTCAGTTGCTAATGTTTAACTGTATGTTTATATGGTTGGATATGACGGTTTCTCGATGGTAGTGCTGGGCTTGGACAGCGTTGGTGAGTCACTTCGAATCCCTCGTCGTCCTTTCCTGTCTTCCTCTTTGTTTCTGTAGCCGTTGCTGGCTACTGCCTCGATCTGTACAATGTGCTTGATTTGCGATACACCTCTGCACTTTTCGCTAAATTTGTTGAGAATGCTTTTGCTGTTATCACGACGCAGGATGTTTCCTCAGAAATTGGTACTCATCAGGATATATAGATCCTGGAATTTCGGCAGTAGGATATATCCTCGTGCCTACCACTGACTTTGGACGCTCCTGGAGATTGCTTGGCTTCTCTCAAATTTACTTTAGCTTGGGTACGGTGTTTGTTATCCTTGTTTAAGGACTTGTTATAATTGAATGAAGCTGTACAGGTTACTCGTAAGGCCTGTATAGTTCTTAGTTTTGCTGGTGTTCCTTGTGTTTCCTTGATAAGTTTCTTAAGGTTACTCGTAAGGCCTTAATTACTTATTACTTGATCACGACTTGTTGACTTGATGATTTGCTTGATGGGCATTGCCTTTATATAGGCAGATCCCCCGGCCTCAGGAATATCTTTTTTTTTTGGTGTAGTACCGCTATACAGCTGGTACATTTCCATCGACCCACTGCTTTCACGTCCCCCACGCCGTCTTTCGGGCTTGCTTGGCCCTCACTTTTGTTTTCTCTCGCTCACGAAATTCTTTGGTGCTTGCAATTTACTGCTTTCGCTCTCATGAGCGTGACGTATCACATGGCGCGGCCCATTGGCCACCGTATTCTCCCTTGCCGTCACTCACGCATAGTGTACGTGTGACTACTCATGTATGCTAATGCATGCATATATTTGTCTCTCCATGCTCTTAATTTATCTATTGAGGCCAATGCCCCCTTTTTACATGCAATTGTGCCCTCAAGCCCGACTTCATTACTCTTATACAGCCACTCATATTTGTTATGCCTCCCACTCATCTTCCCGCTTGTACGGAAGTGACGGTTTGCATGTGGTTCGATTTGGTTCGATTGAACCATGTTAGACTTGGTTGCCCATCGCCTGTGCATGTATATTGGTTTTCGTTATGCCTCCCACGCATCTTCCCGCTTGTACGAAATCGCCAGCGGTTGCGTGGGGTTCGATCGGCCATGTTCGACCGGTCTCTCTCATTGGCTCTTATACGATCGAACTTAATGCCCGGTATGCTTCCCACGCATCTTCCCGCTTGTACGAAATTGCCAAACGGTTGCGTGGGGTTCGATCGGCCATGTTCGGCCGGCCTTGCTTCATTTGTTCATTCACAGCCGATTTCACTCTTGCCACGACCAATTCTGTGCTTGGTCTTATATCGTCTATATTCAGTTTACGTGTCTTGGCTGTGTTTGTATCTGGCTGTATGTTGTATCTTTGTAGTTTGTTTGTTGTATCTTGTTTGTTGTAGCTTTGTTGTTTGTTATCTTGTTTGTTGAAGCTTGTTTGTTGTGTGGGACATTATTCTTGTCTATATAATGTTCCTCACAGCTTCTCTTTCGCTGATTTTAATTTGGCGATGTGTGCGTAGTTGGTCGACTCAATCATCAGTGTAATCTCCGCGAGCGCTCTCGTCTAGTGACGCTTCGCTTCTCTGAAGGTCCACCACACTCAACAACCTTTGATCACTGGTAAGATTGGGCCTGCCGCTTCCAAACATCGTAGTTTTTCGCGGCCTTAATTTACTCACACGGATATATATTGGTCATTCCTCTTTTGTCTTTTCTAATATGCGTGGCCTGGGCCCATAACCTATTAAAAAGACGTGTGTTCAGTTTGCAAGATGATAGATGACTGTTTAATGAGTAATGAGTAATTAGAAATGGAGTACAAATATACGGTGTAAGAGTTGCCAGATAGAAAGTACTTTTCAATAGTTTCAATAGCCAAGAAGGGTGAAGGCGCCAATCCGTAGGTGACAGTACACAACCGGATAATCGCGCCACATGGGGTCCATTGTGGAACTGCGCCAGATGATCCGTTAATGAATTTATATGATAAGGCTGCTTCTCTATTTTACCGTACATCTTTCTATATCCAGGCTGCTTTCGCTCTGCTCAATATTATCGGATCAGAGCCGAACCTCCAAATAGTCTCGTTGAATGGAGGCCCAATGTGAAGACTCATTGGTGACACTCACTGCTATCTTTTCCAGATCCATCAAACACCACTCGGCATTTGGTATTGGTGCTTTCCGGTTTCAAGACGGCGTGATGCGGCAAGATAGAACCAACCCGTCAGGCTGCTCGTCGATCTGCTTCTGTGTGTTGGTATTTCCATATGGCCGCTCTTCAGATACTCGTCCATGAAAGCGATATACTTCTCTTGAGACTTGGGTCGCGACCAAACTTGCGTTAGTGACTGCAATCGGCTAGCAGCTTGTGGAAGGGTTTTGCCAATTGGTGGCATCGGGGCTTTGAATGGGTATTCTACTACATACGTGTTAGTTTGGGAACGGGTGTGAGTGAGGTGATAAAGTGTTGTTCAGTCCGGATCAAAATATCTCCAATATGTCGATGTTTTTCGATGGAATGCTATCCATCTCCATGAATGATCGCACCTGCGAGTCCGAGGTCCAGATGAACATGATGAGTGATTGCCAGTGGTTGGTTTTCCCCAGATATGTACTATATGGACCTGCAAAGAGTCCAACCAAAAAATTGTATTTAATTGCGATAGGAACCAAATGATCTTTGCTCTCCAGTACAGAATTTCCAGAGCTGATCTGATCCAAAAAATGACATCTACCGCACCAACTGTGTCAAAGATGGATCAGCTAAGTGTAACTTCAATATTTCCTTCCATTGCGTTGAGCTCATGTCCACGTTTTTGAGCTGGGAGAGCTGATATAAGGGTGGTGAGGATGTACGTCTCGACCTTAATGTTGTGATCAATTGCAAGAGCAGATTGAAGCACCGAGGTCTCTGGTAACGCCGGCTCTGTTAGCCCCAAGACCACGAACTGGAACTTTTGCATGGGTACGTCACATCCCAATCCACGCTGGACAAATGATTCCGTTGCCAATGAAGACTGTAGACCCAGTGTCATGTAGAGCTCGGCAAGTTAAGGTCTTTGCCCCAAGCGCGTCTTTCACTGATGTAAAAATGGTGGGCAAAAGCGTTTGCGAACCTGCATACAGTATTCTCAGGGTGTGATGAAACTCTCTTGCTGTGCTTTGGAACTGCTATTTAACGACCTCGTGTAGTTTGAACATGATGACTTACAAAAGCCGTGGATTCATCGTTAGATCTGGGCTCTCCAGGCTGATGACTTGCACCGCGCTATCTCTGAATTCACGGCCAGTCTTCTGCCGGGCTGCATCAATCAGGTGTTATGCTTTTCTTTGACATACTTGTGACTAGTCAAATTATCGCTGCTTAATCTAAACTACGCCCATGTAGGGCCTTTTCATTTTTACTTTTATTTTTGATACGCCCATGGAGGGCACATTAAATATCCCAACATCAAAAACTAACTGTAGTTCTTTTTTCTGATAGTCAATACTTGATCGACGCCTCCTCTCTTTCTAGCGCTACCGTCTTGATGTGGCTGCAGCGTCGACGCGTCGCGGAAGAACAACCTCCCGACGGCGGACGCTGCGCTGCATGCCGACGCTAAAGAGACCATGAGAAAATCGAAAGTGAAAAAAGAGAGAACGGCGATCGTGATGACGTGCCAAAGCACAAAGGGCGCATCGTTTCACCGTTAGGACATAAGTAGGCAGAGCAAGGATGGGTTTGAACAGAGAGTTAGAATTAAGTACTTCGCCAGTGACCAAGAGTGCAAAGTTGAACAAATTGAAACCAGCAGCAGGAGTAAAAGAAACATAGTGCCCTAAAAAAAAATCATCAAGTGAAATACCAGGATTAGCAGGTGAGCCCATGTCATAAGATCCTTTTTTTTGCTTGAGTGCGGTAGGGACCCAAGTACAAAAGATGTTTAGAAATTTGTTAATTATCAACAAACTCTATACTATTAACGTTTAACTTACACCCAGCATTATTTCTTCATTTGTTACCAAATTTATGTCTACCCTTTCCCTTCCCTTTTCTGGCCTTGCTATGTTGTGGATTTAGAGATATTAGAATGACGATAGACAGTTCACCGTTTGATTCAGGGCGTGTGTGAGCTACGAAACATTCTTTACCATTTCTCTATCCCTCTTACACACACAGCTTTGATTCAACCTTTTTTTTTTTTTGGGAGGGTATACATGGGTATATCACCTAGGTTTAACACACACATGAGCAAAAGAAAACCATTCGTTTTACCCATGCACACTCCTCGCATGATTATTTTTTGTTAGTACAGTGAAATAGAAAGCAACAATTTAAAAAAAATCAAAAGAAGCTATGCAGCATCAGCTATGCCGAAGTTTGTATACCCTGCAGTCCTTGAAGTAATAATAATTTTACATGTTCAAAATTTGTTTTCACGCAACTCAATTCATCAATATACAAACAAAACAACACTCTCATATCACATATGTAAATTCCATAGCATACTCGATTTTTATGAAAATGTTTCTTCTAGTTCTTCTAGAGCTATATGATATAGTGGTCGATCCTGATGGTTTTTCATACTTTATTTTGCCGGGTAATAAAAACCCCGAAAAAAAATTTCAGCCCGATAGCTCTTAAGACGGCTGAGTAAAACGTACGCACAGACGGACGGACAGACGGACATGGCTATATCAACTCAGCTTCTCACGCTGATCAAGAATATATATACTTTATGGGGTCGGAAATCAATTTTTATAATACCCTCTAGAAGGGTATAAAAAAAATAATAAAATAATATATATATTACACGCGAAAAGCAAGGTCATGCTAAGTAAGAATATCGGCGAGTCTCCGGCAGGGTTTCTACAGGAGTATCGGCAGAGTCATCAACGAGTTTTCGACAGGATTAATAATCATCAACGGCATATTTCAGAGGGAGTAGGGAGTTACCAAGAGTAGAAGGGGGAGTTATCAACGGAGCCATCGACAGAGTCGCATATCAACAACGGGCCGTTTTATCGGAGCAATATCCACCAAATAATTTTTCCAGATTCAACAACCCCGTGACCTATGTAAATCATAGGACTGCGCCCCACACCCAGCCCCCCGCCGGTATCAAGTGGCTTCCGAAGCCAGCAAATTACCAGGCCGGCCATCAAAATAAGAACCGGCAACCTCAAGCCAGTCCAGAACTCGATTCCCAAACCAAGGAGTTGAAGGGGCGTCAAGAGAAGCCCCAGCGAGTCAACTATCCCCTTCAAAAAAGCACAGTATCTATTCCATGTGGAACACCAAACGTGTCCGATTCTAATGGAGTAGACTGCCAAGGCATATTGAGGCTACTCCGAGTAACGAACAGTTGTACGAAGAAATGCCGACGATCGCGGTTAACGAGCGAGATGAGGGTGCAGCCCATGTGGCCCAACCGCACCCCGACGACCTCGTGATCCAAGATCAAATAAATTTTATGGGCATGGCCTCTCAAGCGTACCATACATAGAGTATGAAGATAGGAATGGGGTAGTGCGACAGTTTCTCATTGATACTGGCGCAAACAGAAACTTTATTAGTCGGGAACTATCTGACGGGGCTTCGGCTTTGCAGACCCCATTCCTAGTGCAGTCAGCCGGAGGCCCTATTAAAGTATCCAAATCTACAACGGGCCCCTTTTTCGCCCCTTTGGGCAACAACACTTCCTCTTAGACGAAGACCATCCGAAAGGAGTCGGGCCCACCCTGGAAGCCCTACTCAAAAGCTTTTCATCCGTCTTCGAACCTGTGGCCCCTGGTGGAGCCGTAGAAACCCAAATTAAAGCATCCATCCGCACCCGAACGGAGGATGCCGTTTACACCAGATTCTATCCATATCCAGTCCACATGAGACAGGAAGTTGAAAACCAGGTTACGAAACTCCTCCACGAGGGTATGATCCGGCCGTCGGAAAGCTCGTATAACTCTCCAGTATGGGTGGTTGAAAAGAAACCAAAGCCCAACGGGGAGAAACAATACCGCATGGTGATTGACTACAAAAGACTAAATGCGGTGACGGTCTCCGATAGATATCCAATCCCAGACATTACTTCCACGTTAGCTAGCTTAGGCAAGGCGAAGCTTTTTACTACCATCGATCTGACTTCGGGTTTCCACCAGATTCATATGAATCCCGCGGACATTCCAAAGACCGCTTTTTCAACCCTGAACGGAAAGTACGAATTTCTTAGATTATCTTTTGGGCTTAAGAATGCCCCCGCCATCTTCCAAAGAATGATAGACGATGTACTCAGGGAGTACATCGGGAAAATATGCTACGTGTACATTGACGACATAATTGTTTTCAGTTCATCCTACGAAGACCGTTGGTTGAACTTAACTACAATACTTACCTGACTTCGTGATGTAGGCCTGCAGGTGAACCTCGAAAAAACTCACTTCCTGCAAAAACAAGTCGAATTCCTAGGCTACATCGTAACGGGGGATGGTATCAAAGTCAATGACAAAAAAGTCAATGCAATCCTAAAAATACAGCCTCCAAGAAATCTAAAGGAGCTCAAGTCTTTCTTAGGTATGACCTCCTACTACAGGAAATTTATAAAAGATTACGCTAGAATTGCGAAACCGCTTACGAACCTGACGCGTGCGGGCGGTGCCCAAGTTAAATCCTCGCAATCAAAAAAAGTTCTAATTACACTAGACGAGGAGGCAATGCAAGCTTTCCGCGATTTGAAAACGCTTCTCTCCTCATCAGAGGTGTTAGCCTTCCCTGACTTTTGAAACCTTTCCATCTCACCACAGATGCGTGAAATGTCGCCCTCGCGGCCGTTCTATCACAGATTACCGCAAACAACGATAGGCCCATTACCTACCTCTCAAGGGCACTTAGTCGGACAGAAGAAAACTACGCCACAATCGAGAGAGAAATGTTATCAATCATCTGGGCGCTGGACAGCCTCAGGACCTATTTATACGAAACCGCATCTTTAAAAATATACACTGACCACCAACCACTGATTTATGCCATGGGGAATAGCAATTTCAACGCCAAACTAAAGCGTTGGAAAGATAGAAGAATACGACCATGAGTTAATCTACAAACCAGTGAAAGCGAATGTGGTAGCGGATGCGTTGTCAAGAATCTCGTACGAATCGCCTGAAAAATTACCAAATCAACTAAATTTGAATATCCTCGGCACCTTGGACAATGACACTGACTCACGGTGCACAGCGCACTTCAAGACGCCACTGATCTTGTTCCACATGTCGAGGTCCCCATCAATGCATTCAGGAATCAGATTGTCTTTGATCCCGCTCGTTCAGACTATGAACGCGTTTCACCGCATGCCGGCTTCACTCGGCACCTACTGCCCATCAGAACATTTACTACTGCAGAATTGGACACCATACTGGGGCTTACCTTAGCCTCTCCTAATAAACGGAATTAAAATCCCGGATACGCATCTGCAACTTCTGCAAACGTGTTACCTCCAAGCATTCACGGGCTACAAACTTCGCATCACGCAAAGGGATGGTGACCGATTTGACTGATGACGATGCGATTTGCGGAGTCATCACTGAGGAACACCAGAGGGCTCACAGAAATTCCAATTAAAATAAGACTTCAGCTACTAGAGCGGGTCTATTTCCCAAAAATGGCGAGCAGAATCAGATATATTGTGGCAGCCTGCAAAACATGCAAGTTGCATAAATACGACCGCCACCCCAATCAACCATTATTGGAACCTACCCCAATTCCAACATACCCGTGCGAAATCCTCCATATAGACATCTTCGCGTTGGAAAAACAAAAATTTCTCAGCTGCATTGACAAATTTTCAAAATTTGCCAAACTATTTCCCATAGAGTCAAAGTCAGCCCTCCACCTGCGCGAAAGATTGGCGGAGGTGCTGCACTATTCACGGCACCCAAAATCTTGGTAACGGACAATGAACGAGGGCTCCTTTGCCCCACAGTCCTCAATTATCTTAAACTGCTGGACATAGTCGTATATCATACTCCCACCCAACGGAGCGAGGTCAATGGGCAAGTGGAACGATTCCACTCGACATTCCTCGAAATTTATAGATGCCTCAAGTCCTCAAGTTCTCAACTCCAAAGTATCCGAACTCGTACCCATGGCTGTCGATAGGTACAACAATTCAATCCACTCCGTCATCGGGAAAAAGCCAGTTGATATTTTCCTAGACAGAACGGCTAGGATAAATTATCAAGGCTTGACGGATTTTAGGCCTAACACTTTAGAGGATATAAGCGGCCTTTTACAAGCGAAACAGGAGGCGGTTATCCGCAGGCGGAATAAAGGAAAAAAGAAACAGGTTGAATACAAACAAGGGAAGAAATCTTTGTCAGAAACAAACAGAATTAAGGGAAAAGAAAAACCTAGTAATATTGAGAGGGAGTAAAGGAAGATAGAAGGGCCATCTGAAATCTAAAACAAAAGAATGAGTAGATAGGAAATCGCCCCACCTCATCAACCCATTTCCATAAGACGATAATATAAAGTAAAAAAAAAAAAAAAAAAGAAAACACAAGTAAGAAGAAGCAGGCAAAAATATACAAAAAAAACAAACCAAAAAAATTGAGGAATATTATTTAAAATTAAGAAAAGCACTCTTTTCACGAGCCAGGTGGAAACCAATACCAATGCCAACGCTTAAGAAAATTCATATTATAAGCATTACTAACTCTCTTCGTCTTCAAGGATGGCAATGGTGATGTTTTGCAGCAGGCAAGTGCTGCCCATTTCTTCAATTATGACTCTCCGGTAATTCCTTCAGCAGGGATACGTCTGGCGGAGTTAGCGGCGTGTTTCGGTGATTCGACGTCCTCCATCTGCTCGGAGTTCCAACAGGCAATCCAAACCACTCGAGAGAAATCCACACTGCTATCCGACGAGCGTACAAAGGATGATAGCGGACCACTACTTGGATCAGGCTGAGAAAAGGATACTGGAAGATTACTTTCACGCAGGCCGGGGCCTAGGGCCGTGGAATGGCTTTCGGTTCAGCATGGAAATGGATTGCTGACCAGATGCGACCGACTGGAACGCGGCTCTGAAGACCCAGGATGGTCTTGTTGCGGAAACAATCAGCAAGTCCACGCATCAACAGCTTTTCCGAGGCTACATATCGGACTCTGGAGAAACTAAATGGGATCATCGGCAAAGTCAACTCGATAGATGGGGGAACATCCACGCCGAAACTGCGACGCT
>NW_027172799.1:0-254 GCF_018151085.1 Drosophila tropicalis | reverse complement strand
CAGATTTTGTGGCATAGGCTTTTAGGAATGCAGTTACCGAGTTAGAAACTTTTGCACATAAACCATGTTAGGATGCATAATAAAAAAAAAAAAAAAATTGGAAAGATTTGACCACGCCCTCTTGACCTCCCATACTAGCGCAGCGTATACGTAATGTGATTTAAATGAATTTGGGATTAAAATAGTTATAGCTATTAAAAAACAACAAATTAAATTTTAATATTTTATTTTGAACTGTTATTAATAAAAAAAAA
>NW_027172798.1:0-3193 GCF_018151085.1 Drosophila tropicalis | reverse complement strand
CCAACATGACCACTCTTGACTTAGTATAGTCTCAATTTGAACGCTTTCCAAAAATCTGTTCCTATGCTTAATCGAAGGGATTATAAAGAAATTAATGTCCTTCATCTGCTCCCTATATTTTACGTTCAGTTGTATGGATCCAATAACTGTTTTTGGCTATCCATCAGCCGTTTTTACTGATGAATTAATTTTGCGAAATTTTGAATTGTTCAACCAGTCTAATTTAGCCAGGTCTGCTCCAATGCAACTAATATTTGCCCCTGTGTCTAATAAGCCTAATTCTAAAAATTGTAAAAATGAAATTGAAGCATAAAATCGGACATCTACGGCTTCATTAATTACTGAACAAATTAACCTTCTTTTGGTATTCCGTACCGATTTCCAAAAGTTACGCATACGCAAGATTGAGCGTTTTGGTGCTCTCTTGACGCATGCGACATTACAACCATCAGAAAATATTCTTTCGCGGGCTTTTGTATATTCTTTTAAACGTATGTGATACGGTTTTATTTGATGAAACTTAATATTAGAGAGTTTATTACGCTTATAAACGACTGTGCCAAATTTTATCAAGATCGGATGACTATATCATATATCTCCCATAAGAACGATCGGTCGAAAACAGTGACTTTTGTAAATAACTTCGTTACTTTCACCGCGATTGCTTTCAAATTAAACATTTGTTAGTTTAGTATATCTGTTAATGACTGTGCCAAGTTTGATCAAGATCGGGTGACTATATCATATAGCTCCCATAGGAACGATCGGGCGAAAACAGTGACTTTTGTAAATAACTTCGTTACTTTTAACGTGATTGTTTTCAAATTAAACATTTCTTAATTTAATATATCTGTTAATTACTGTGTCGAATTTGATAAAGATCGGGTGACTATGTCATATAGCTTGCATATGAACGATCGGTGGAAAACAGTGACTTTGATCAATATCTTCGTTATTTCCTACGATTGTAGGCCATTCTTTCGCAAACATAAGCCTTTTTAGATAAAACGTTCTTCCACATTGATGGCTAATAGGTAAGGAAAGAGTTACCAAAAACTTGCAAGGGTATACAAACTTTGACGCGGTCGAAGTTAGCCCCGGCCCTCTGGTATTATTATTTTATTTAGGAAGTTATTATATTTAAGATATATTAATTAATTGATTTTAAACAAATTTAAAAGGTTAAATAAAATACTCTTGCATCGTTTACACACACACGTCGTTCCTCGTTTTTGATTCTTTTCCCTTTTTCAGTTCATTCTTATTTCTTTTCTTTACGCATGATTTTATTTGAAACAACATTAGAAGTATATAAAATATATAGTGTGCCAAACGGAGTGGAGGTAAGCAACGACAATTGTTTTCGCTCTTGTCTTTGCCTTTAATATACTTGCTTAACTCTCCGACTTCCCTTTATATAAATTAAACACTTCCTTCACTCACGGTATAAAAAAATACAATTTTTATTTAAAGTCACTTTACAATTACAACTTAATGATAACTGAAAGATTCTGACTGAGTGAATTCCGCGGAGCTAAAGCGAAGTTTTACCGTATGGTTTGGACTTAGGCTTAAGACTGATTTTCTATGATTTGATTATGTTGGATGAAGGCTTGGATAATTGACGTCGTCGCAGGCGGCGGCGTTGGCTGAGTCCAATAGTCCACTAAGAGCGTGGGACCATTCTTTGTTTACACAAGTGTTCAGGACCATTCTTTGTTTATTGCCGAAATTTGTGGAGTGATTCTGGGTATCAGGTTTGTTGTTTATCCTAACGATCGGACTATTACTGGGGATAGGCGATCATGCGACAAATTGGCATCTGACGATTGACTGGGGTGACTTGTTGTTTATCCTAGCGATCGGACTGTTATTTGAGACAGGCGATCATGCGACAAATTGGCATGTGACGACTGAGTGGGGTTGACCGATGGGAATTGCTTGTGATGATGAAATAGGATCGGCCAATGGGCATGTGTTGACGGACTTGGGTTTTATGGTATAAGTACTTGACTCCTTGTTATGATAGAAGTGCTTAACTCCTCCCCCTCTTTGCTGCTTATCTGATAGTAATTGCAACAGCGGCGGTTGAACCTCGACTTCAAAGCGTGTCTTCACAATATACCAGGAGTCTTCTATGACGACTGTCGCGTTTTCCGCTTGAATTATGAAGGTGCCTTCTAGGGTAATGGTTTCTCCATTGATGTTGATGTCCCCTTGGAATTGGTTTAGCAGCAAGGTACCGGGCATTATTTCTGAATGGGATTTTACGTGCTGGTTGTTGATGACCTCACATTGTGGATTCCTTCTTTGCAAGTAGGCTCCTACACATTTACTGTTTTTTAAATTAGTCAGATCTTCCAGTTTACAGATTGTCTTACCATTATGAATATTACATTTATTCTTATTGATTAACCCGAAGTATTTCTTGTTACATTTCATGATATTCTCATAGTCTATTTCTTCTATAAATTTTTGATATTTTATTGGTATTGCAAGGATTTGTTTACAAATTTCATTAATTACTCTGGGTAGGCTAACAATATAAAGGAGTGATTTACCGTCTGAGGCTATGCTGACCTCGGCAAACTCTATTAGTTCTTCAATGTTTACAAATGTTAGGCTCTCTTCTTTAATTGTGTCAATAAAATCTATTTCAGCAGAGGACAGTATTAATGAGTTTACGGTATTGGCCTTAGCCCAATCAACTGCGTAAATAATATTTGTTATTTCTTCTCTTAAAAGACTCAATTTAAATTTGGTTATTTCAATTTCTTCTGACTTGTTATTGTATTCGGGTTTACCTCTAATTAATATAGTATTAGTTATCTTAATTAAATCATTTATCTTATTTTCTATTAGATTATTAATAATGACCTGCCGATTATTGTTTTCCAATTGTTCATTGATCTTATCTACCACAATCTTATGATCCTCGTGATCAGGTGTGCCCGCTAACCATTTCCAAGCCGTGCCAAGTATATCAAGCGATCTTTTATTTCTGAATTTCATCGGCTGAAGCCTCCTCAATTCGTTCTGTATCCGAGTTATCTCATAGGCCAAAAATGGTTGATACGGACTAAGGTTTGATGAATTCTTAACGACTTCTTTTAGAACGGATATGGCCATTTGATATTTTTCTAATTCGATGACGTGAATGATTTTAAACGTTCCGTTCTGTCGCGCGGCTAAC
>NW_027172797.1:0-737 GCF_018151085.1 Drosophila tropicalis | reverse complement strand
TCAAAATAGAAAGCCCCAACCAAATCGACCCGCCAAACAAAGGTTTTATAATAAAGAAATCACACACCAGGTCCCAGAACCAATGGATATCGATCCATCCTTGTCCAAGCTTAGACAACCGATAGCCAATCGGAGTCAAGCGGGCTCCTCCAGATCTGGATATCAAAACGGAAAGCTGTAAATAATTTGATTCAAAAAAGTGGCACAAGTGAAAACTACGACTGCATCGAAAATGGCAGCGTTGCTGAAACCGACTGTCAAGGCGACATTAATTATGAAACGAAAACGACTCCGACTTTGAAGACGACACAGATAATGACAAATTTTTTTAAGGGAGAATCCCTACTTCCGTTTGTGCAAAAGAAAGTATCAGCCGGCATCTTAAAGTTTTTAATCGACACGCGCGCTGCTAAGAACTATGTTAGGCCTACTAGGCTATTTTAACTAAAAGGTGTAAGCAAGCCCGGTAGAAAAACCTTTTTCTTTTCCGTTTCCATTCGCTGCTCGGCCGTGTAATGTACATATATGGAATATGAATAAATACCACCTCTTTTGTTTTAGCGGATCTGTCAAAAAACAGTCGAATGCCACATTAGACCTCAAATCGAATAGAATTACAATTGGATCAGAATCGGAAATGCTTCTTTATGCTAAGTGCCGAATGTCAATTTCACTAACGTAGTGCGCGAGCAAATATCACCCCAATATAAAAACGAATTTATTAAAATGTTGGAATC
>NW_027172796.1:0-312 GCF_018151085.1 Drosophila tropicalis | reverse complement strand
CATATAACAATCGGTTTGGCTAGTGGACAAAAGGCACTGACAAAAAGGGAAACAGGAAAAACGACTAGTTATAGATTTTAGAAAGCTACCGAGAAAACTATTTCGAATCCCTATTTCATGCCCAGCATGAATGCTGAATATGATATTAGCAAAATTTGGGGAAGTCTAAAGTCGGGGTATCACCAAACAACTCTTTATTGAGAGAGACTGCGAAAGACAGCATTCGCTGTAAATGGGGGCAAATTTGAGTTCTGTCGGTTTATCTTCGGCTGAAAATGCAGGCAGTATTTTTCAGCGAACTATTGACGACGT
>NW_027172795.1:0-16124 GCF_018151085.1 Drosophila tropicalis | reverse complement strand
CTGTTTTCGCCTGATCGTTCCTATGGGAGCTACTCCGATCTTGATCAAACTTGGCACAGTCATTAACAGATATACTAAACTAACAAATGTTTAATTTGAAAGCAATCGCGGTAAAAGTAACGAAGTTATTTACAAAAGTCACTGTTTTCGACCGATCGTTCTTATGGTAGCTATATGATATAGTCATCCGATCTTGATCAAATTTGGTTGTTTATTTTTTACAGTTGTTTACAGTTGTTTATAAGCGTAATAAACTCTCTAATATTAAGTTTCACGATAATAACACAGAAAATAACGAAGTTATTGAGAAAAGTCACTGTTCGTGACTTTGGGGTTTGTATGGGAGCTATATGATATATGGCTCCGATCCGACTGAATCTGAGATATACAACGCCTGCAGTATATACAAGCCTACGTGCAAAATTTCAGCTCTGTAGCTCTTACGGTCTAGGAGGGAGTTTGCGTTGATCCAGACGGACGGACGGACGGACATGGCTAGTTGAACTCGTCTCGTCGTGCTGATCAAGAATATATATACTTTGTATGGTCGGAGATGCTTCGTTCTATGCGTTGCACACTTTTGACCAAAATTAATATACCCTTTTTGCAAGGGTATAAAAAAGGAAAAGAAAAACAGCATAAAATTCTCCCAAAAGGGAGAGAGCGAAAAAAGGGAGAGAGCGAAAAAGAAGAACAAAATGTGAGAAACTTGTTCTTATGTTTAACCACAACACCAAAAATAAAGCCAGCTTGAAAACTTATTTTTATGCCATGTCTTTCGTTACACTTTTATTTCATACCCTGGCACAAGTAGGTCAACAGGGTATATAGCTTTCCTTGAATTGTATGCAACATTCTTGATCCTAATTGTCATTCCCTCTCTTCTAAATAAACATAGTAAACATCTTTCAATAAGGTCTTGAAAGAAAATCTGAAAATTTTGTTCCATCAATGTTGCCTTGACTTTAAATTTATTTCTCAAATAGTTGACCTACTATAAATCTCATTTCATAAATCACAATTTTGCCGATAGATTCACAACTAAACAAATTATTTAACATTCTTTTCTATTTCATAAATATTTGGTATGTTTACTAACATAAATTCGAAAAAAATATTTCTAATCATTTCATTTAGGACCACAAAACATGTCGAATTGCTCTTCAAGAATTGATCCCGCTGAGATCGATGAGCGGGATATGATCGAAGATTTGCGTTATGGCTTGGAGTGCGTCAATTCTTATCCCAATCTAATTCAAGCTGTAGAGAATACGGCATCAGTAGAAAGTCCAAATTCAAATAGTTTCCAAAATACATTATCTATCAGTACACAGTCGCCGACAATGTATAGCTCTGATGATTCTGGATATCTGGCAGATACATCATCAACGTCGCAAAGTAGTACTACTTCGCGTACTACTCGACGAGCTCCAGTTAGACGTGCTCCAGTTAGACGAGCTGCAGTTAGACGAGTTCCTATTCGACGATCACCAAGACCTCGGCCAGCAGCAGCAATACTGAGAAGAATATTGTCTAATACCCGGCAATTGCCTCGTCGTAGCTCACGAATCCGAAATAGACTAAACCGAGAACGAGAACAAGCATTGGAAACTCCCCCAAGTAACCGCAGATAAATCATTTTGTAAGCCTTAGTGTAGATATTTGTATCCTATTGAGAAGTTGGCTCGTGGACTACAAACGAATTCAAGTCAATGGATGACAAAATTTCTTTTGAGTATCAAATTTTGGATTTTATTAGTTTCATTTGTAAACTTTCCAAATTAAGCAATTATCTCAATTATCTCAAGACTAGAATTGCTTTTATAAAAATTTATTGTTAAATACATATTGTCACTCATCGAAGTCGGTCGTGTTTTTTTTGCGCTCTCGCTTAATTTTTGTTTTTCATTCTTTCGTGAAGCTAATTTATAAAATTTAATTTAAAATTATTGCCTTTCTAATTCTTAATAAATCGCTATACTCATCGCGAAGTTTGCGTTAAATTTACAAACATTTATATAAATTTATAATCAAAACTTTAACAAACGCAAATATAATTTTGTTGTTGCGCTGCTTAGTTTTTGATTCCGTTCTATCTTTTGCTCCCACCCGCGCTCTCAATTTACAGTTCTATAAAACTCTTGAGTCGTTCTTTGATTTTTGTGTCCCGCGTGTGACTCAAGGATGTTCTGATAGACCTCCTTGGTTCTCAAGTGAGTTATGTAACCTGAAGAACGTAGAATCGAGATTTAAAAAATCCGGTAAAGCAAATGATTTTTCCCTTTATGTAGTTGCTCTATCAAATTTAATGGTGCGGAATTCACATTGCTATAAGGATTATCTTCAGCGATGTAAACTTAGGTTTTTCTCGCGATCCTAAGCAATTTTATAAATTTGTCAATGTTAAACGTAAGAAATCGGTGCACCCGACTTACTTCTCTTTCGAAAACAAAGCTGACACTGATCAGGCAATTGCCGATGTTTTTGCTGATTCTTTCAAAAGAACATATTCCTCTTCGATTTATCAAGCAAATCCTCCGTATCCTCATCACTTGCAATCGTTAGACCCTGTGTTTGATGAAAGTTCAGTTATTAGCGTGCTCAGTTCCGTTAAACCAATATATGCACGGAGGCCCTTTGTAAGCCAATACTTAAGTAGTTTACACTGTCCGTCACATCTTCCGCCTTCCCACATATCTGGAAGGAATCATATATTATTTCTCTTTATAAAAAGGGGAAGAAGTCCGAAGCCTCCAATTATAGGGGTATTTCTAAATTGTCTGCCATACCCAAAGCATTAAAAGAGCGTGGTTTGCTGTACTTGAATTTTACTCTTGAAGTTAATATCGTTCGATGCGGTTGCACCTTCTGTGCCCGCCGACAATTGTACTATATTTTAGGTGGAAATGCTTTTTGGTTTCCGTGGATCTGTGGGCCGATAAGTAGGCCTACCCGGTGAGACGAAATCTTATTGAGTGGATTGACTATTGTGTTGTACAACTGCTTGCTTTTAGGATTCACCAGGCGAGACCCCCAGTACGTATGTTTGGCGTTATAGTCGTCTGCTGCAATGAAGCAATCTCCGAGTGTGTTAAAGAAATCGGTAAATTCCTTTTCAGAGATTGAGAAGCTTGGTGGGCAGTACAGGGCAGCCAATGTAGTGTTGCCGCAGCTGGTTTGGACGGTTATAACAGTTGCTTGTAGGTGCTGTGTTTCAAATCTGTTGAGGAACGAGTGTTTTATACGGTTTTTTATTAGGTTTTTTGAATGTGTTTCCGATATCAGCAAAACATCGATTTCACTTGAGTCTAGGAATAGTTGCAATTCGTTTCTGTGCTTGGAGATGCCGTTAGCATTCAAAAGACATAGACGTAGGGTAGCCATTATTTATTCTCGATAAGCTTCTGGATAAGCAGGTTTTGATTTCGCATCAATTCCTGCATACAGTTTTGCATGAACGTCATAAAAACGGTCATGTTTTAATTCCGTGAGATCAAAAGGGCCAATCTCCAATTGGAGTTTGCTGGCCAATTTCTGGTGCGCTAGGTTGCGGATTCTGTATATGGTGGAGTGACGGGGACTTAACCGCAAAGTTTTTTTCGGCCAATGCGTCTGCTATTTCTTGCTATTTCTTTCCCCTTTAACACAACCTGGAGCCCTTTACTGCTTTTTAGTTGGGAGGTATAGAAGTTGATGTTAGCATTACGGAGGTACTTTTCGATGATGCGGAAATTGTCCTCAGTTTGGGTTTGACATTTAATTTCTTTTATGTTACCCCTATTGATGGGGGGTTACAACAAAGTTATTTGCCCCTACTGTTTCTACTAACTTCGAAATCAGGGTGCTGCAGTTGGCTCCACGGGGTGGTCTAGCCGATTTAACTTTATCTACATCGCCAGCATGATCGTCTTGCTGATCGGCAAGAATTTTAAAACGATTCCCGCTAAGGGGTGCTACTCGTTCATTTGGTTTGGTTATTTTCGGCGTATTGCCACTTTTTTTCTTTTGCGGGCTTAGCTTCCGCTTAGTTATTTTAATGTATCTATCCATTCCAGTTTTGACAGAAGGCGTTGGGTTTATTCTTGTGGCTGACTCAGCGCGATTTGTCGGAGACGGCTTGAGGCAGGTCAATACTTCGGCAGACGTTGCAGTAGTTGCTGTCAACGAGCTGACGGTGCTGGTCTGTGCAAACGATGGCCCAGTTATCAATATTGATTGAGAAGCACACTGCTCTCTCCACGGTAAATTGCTTTTGTTTGCTGAGTGGTTTGCACTTTCGGTGTTATTGCTTACGGTAGCATTCAGTGAGGTCGGCGACACCACCGGACCATCAGTAGCAGCGCACTCCAAAGGCCTGTAAGCAGAATTTGTAGCCGGAAGAACATTTTAACTTTTTTTAGAAACAGAGTTCTGTACAGTGACTTTTCTCAATAACTCCGTTATTTTCTGTGCTATTCTCGTGAAACTTAATATTACGCCTATAAACTACTGTGCCAAATTTGATCAAGATCGGATGACTATATCATACAGCTCCCATAGGAATGATCGGTCAAAAACAGTGACTTTTTGTAAATAACTTCGTTACTTTTAACGCGATTGCTTTCAAATTAAACATTTGTTAGTTTAAGATATACATATGTTAATGACTGTGCCAAATTTGATCAAGATCGGGCGACTATATTATATAGCTCCCATAGCAACGATCTTTTAGATAAAACCAAAAAGGTTGCAAGGGTATACAAACTTTGACGCTTTCGAAGTTAGGCACGGCCCTCTGGTTCTATTGTGTATTTGTCCACGCGATTCATGCCGTGCCTTATACGTCTGCACCCCTCGGTCGGTCGGGTGGGAGGTGGGCAGTTATCTGCTTGGGCTCGCGCATAAGAGGCTTCGTCCTGTTGTCGGAGGGGCCACTTGAACGTACTGCGCATAGTATCGTCAACGTCCGCTTTAGAAATGTGATAAAATTGGTTACGATCGGAAAACGTTAATATAAGTATAACATAGAGCAAAAATGGTGTTTCAGATGTGGAAAGATTCCACAGGACTGTAAACGAAAAGCTAAGAAATAATAATCTAGTATAGGGAACAAACAAACTAATTTTGAAACTATCCTTTAGCGGATATCATTAAATAAATACAAAGTTTAAACAAGCCCCTTTAGTTAGATCGAAAACGACAACACCCTTTAAACAGTTTGTCACTCATCGAAGTCGGTCGTGGTTTTTTTTTTGTGCTCTCGCCTAATTTTTGTCTTTCCTTCTTTCGTGAAGCTAATTTATAATATTCAATTTAAATTCATTACCTTACTAATTTTTAATAAATCGCTAGTTTGCGTCAAATTTACAAACATTTATATAAATTTATAATCAAAACTTTAACAAACGCAAATATAATTTTGTTGTTGCGCTGCTTAGTTTTTGATTCCGTTCTATCTTTTGCTCCCACCCGCGCTCTCAATTTACAGTTCATAGTTTGCTTTTGTTTGTGTGGTGTTGGTGCTCTCTATTCTTTTGTTTTCTCTTTTGATCGCGCTCGCGGCCGTTAACTTCGCGCTTGTGACAAGTTTTTGCTGTTGTGTGTTTTAATACAGATAAGTACAAATATTCTCTCTTTTTGTTTTCTCTTTCTAATTTGCATATTGCAGTTAGGTTTTGCCTTGGTTTGTATACGTCTCTCTTTACATACATACATATACAGTTTTCTTTTTATTTACATATTGATTTATAATTTGTTTTTGTATAAATCAATTATTTAATAATGTCTGTCTGTTGCAAATATAATTGCAATAATCCCAGCAAGACCAGTGAAGACTTTCTTTACTATTGGCTGTGTGACAATGTAATGCACTTTAAATGTGCTGGTTACACAGTCAAGGTGCGGGGCAGTATTGCACAGGGTGGCGGCCTTAAATGGGGCTGTGATTCGTGTCGTGGTTTGGAGCTCGAGATGCGAAGTTTTATGAAACGGACTGGGGAAGCGTTTAAAACCCTGTCAGCTGGCGTTCATAAGCTCCAAGAGGAGCTTTTGGCGATGGAGGTTCAATTCAGAAGTTCTAAACTTTTGATTGAATCTCCGACGCGCAAGAGGGCCAGGTTTCAGGCCGCGTCCCTAAGTCCGTCAGCACTTTCGTCTCTACCAGTTCCGGCTTTCGACATTGACCCTATGTCACCAAATGTACAGCAGCTGATGTCGTTTAGGAGTCCGGCTTTGGCAGGTGTGGAGTCTCTTCCCCCTGGAGACAGTATCCCACCTACTAACACGATATCGGTTATAGTTTCCGAACCGTCCGGGCAAACATCCGTTTCCAGAAATATTGCCAATAAAGTAGTTACAAGAGGAGCTAGTAAAGTGCTGGCTGCTTCAGCTGCTGCCGCGTCTGCTGTAGCCGCTACAGCTGTGCCTAGTATTCCTAGTTCCCTTGTAGTTGTAGTTGTAGTTGTAGTTCCACCCAAAAAGCAAATTTTTATTTCGAGGCTTGATCCCAATACTACTTCTGAAGAAGTCATAGCCTATATCCAGGGCAAAGTTCAAGCACCAAACATTGCGGTGGAAAAGTTCCGTTTCTCATATACTCGGGACATTTCGTCCTTTAAAATAGGTGTCTCCCCAGATCTTTTTGGCCAAATATGTCATAAAGATTTTTGGCCGGAACACCATGTTGTAAAAGAGTATACAATAAAAAAGAAGAATCGGCCTCCGATTAGTTTGCTACCTGCCTCTGTGAATAACGTTCCTTCCGGCTCGTCTGCACCTGTTGGCGAGTCAAAAAACTAATTTCGTCCCTAACTCTGGCCTATCAGAACGTACGGGGACTAAAGTCTAAACTGTCTAGACTCTATGTAGATAGTATAGCCTTTGACTTTCATATTCTTGCCTTTACTGAGACTTGGCTGAAGCCTGATATTGCTGATGCTTCAATTTTCCCCTCAAAATATTTATTATATAGACATGATCGGACTAACCGTAATGGCGGTGGCGTTTTGATCGCTGTTGACTCGGCGTTCTCGTCTCAAATTGTCCAGTCCTCCAATCAGGAGATTGAATTTGTTTGTGTTAAAATTTCGTTTAATTCTTTTTCTGCCTATATTACTTGTTCGTATATTCCACCACAGTCCGACTTGGCAGTATACACTCACCATTTGGAAGCTATTCAACTTATATCCTCATATCTCTCTGACAAAGACTTGCTCGTTGTTCTGGGAGATTTTAATTTACCTGAGATTGCCTGGACCCTCTCATTTGATTCTTTATTACTGTTGCCCTCCTTGTCACATTGTTTCATAGATGGTCTGCTTGAGTTGTCCCTAACTCAAATAAATCCTGTCCGGAATAGTCGTAACAGATCACTTGATCTGGTATTTGTGTTGGATTCTTCCAACTGCGATATTTCCAGGACTGATCCCTTAGTTATCCCCGAAGACAACTTTCATCCAACTCTGGATATAACCATTGACCTTCCTTTTAGTGTTATGTCTCGACATAATAACTCGATGCCTCCAACCCGATGTTTTCGAAAGACAAACTTTACTAAACTTAAACAACTTTTGTTAACTAATGATTGGACATATCTGTATACTTGCACGGATATGGACTCTGCCATTTCTGTCTTCTATAAAACTCTTGAGTCGTTCTTTGATGTTTGTGTCCCGCGTGTGACTCAAGGATGTTCTGATAGACCTCCTTGGTTCTCAAGTGAGTTATGTAACCTGAAGAACGTAGAATCGAGATTTAAAAAATCCGGTAAAGCAAATGATTTTTCCCTTTATGTAGTTGCTCTATCAAATTTAATGGTGCGGAATTCACATTGCTATAAGGATTATCTTCAGCGATGTAAACTTAGGTTTTCTCGCGATCCTAAGCAATTTTATAAATTTGTCAATGTTAAACGTAAGAAATCGGTGCACCCGACTTACTTCTCTTTCGAAAACAAAAAGCTGACACTGATCAGGCAATTGCCGATGTTTTTGCTGATTCTTTCAAAAGAACATATTCCTCTTCGATTTATCAAGCAAATCCTCCGTATCCTCATCACTTGCAATCGTTAGACCCTGTGTTTGATGAAAGTTCAGTTATTAGCGTGCTCAGTTCCGTTAAACCAATATATGCACGGAGGCCCTTTGTAAGCCAATACTTAAGTAGTTTACACTGTCCGTCACATCTTCCGCCTTCCCACATATCTGGAAGGAATCATATATTATTTCTCTTTATAAAAAGGGGAAGAAGTCCGAAGCCTCCAATTATAGGGGTATTTCTAAATTGTCTGCCATACCCAAAGCATTAAAAGAGCGTGGTTTGCTGTACTTGAATTTTACTCTTGAAGTTAATATCGTTCGATGCGGTTGCACCTTCTGTGCCCGCCGACAATTGTACTATATTTTAGGTGGAAATGCTTTTTGGTTTCCGTGGATCTGTGGGCCGATAAGTAGGCCTACCCGGTGAGACGAAATCTTATTGAGTGGATTGACTATTGTGTTGTACAACTGCTTGCTTTTAGGATTCACCAGGCGAGACCCCCAGTACGTATGTTTGGCGTTATAGTCGGCTGCTGCAATGAAGCAATCTCCGAGTGTGTTAAAGAAATCGGTAAATTCCTTTTCAGAGATTGAGAAGCTTGGTGGGCAGTACAGGGCAGCCAATGTAGTGTTGCCGCAGCTGGTTTGGACGGTTATAACAGTTGCTTGTAGGTGCTGTGTTTCAAATCTGTTGAGGAACGAGTGTTTTATACGGTTTTTTATTAGGTTTTTTGAATGTGTTTCCGATATCAGCAAAACATCGATTTCACTTGAGTCTAGGAATAGTTGCAATTCGTTTCTGTGCTTGGAGATGCCGTTAGCATTCAAAAGACATAGACGTAGGGTAGCCATTATTTATTCTCGATAAGCTTCTGGATAAGCAGGTTTTGATTTCGCATCAATTCCTGCATACAGTTTTGCATGAACGTCATAAAAACGGTCATGTTTTAATTCCGTGAGATCAAAAGGGCCAATCTCCAATTGGAGTTTGCTGGCCAATTTCTGGTGCGCTAGGTTGCGGATTCTGTATATGGTGGAGTGACGGGGACTTAACCGCAAAGTTTTTTTCGGCCAATGCGTCTGCTATTTCTTGCTATTTCTTTCCCCTTTAACACAACCTGGAGCCCTTTACTGCTTTTTAGTTGGGAGGTATAGAAGTTGATGTTAGCATTACGGAGGTACTTTTCGATGATGCGGAAATTGTCCTCAGTTTGGGTTTGACATTTAATTTCTTTTTATGTTACCCCTATTGATGGGGGTTACAACAAAGTTATTTGCCCCTACTGTTTCTACTAACTTCGAAATCAGGGTGCTGCAGTTGGCTCCACGGGGTGGTCTAGCCGATTTAACTTTATCTACATCGCCAGCATGATCGTCTTGCTGATCGGCAAGAATTTTAAAACGATTCCCGCTAAGGGGTGCTACTCGTTCATTTGGTTTGGTTATTTTCGGCGTATTGCCACTTTTTTTCTTTTGCGGGCTTAGCTTCCGCTTAGTTATTTTAATGTATCTATCCATTCCAGTTTTGACAGAAGGCGTTGGGTTTATTCTTGTGGCTGACTCAGCGCGATTTGTCGGAGACGGCTTGAGGCAGGTCAATACTTCGGCAGACGTTGCAGTAGTTGCTGTCAACGAGCTGACGGTGCTGGTCTGTGCAAACGATGGCCCAGTTATCAATATTGATTGAGAAGCACACTGCTCTCTCCACGGTAAATTGCTTTTGTTTGCTGAGTGGTTTGCACTTTCGGTGTTATTGCTTACGGTAGCATTCAGTGAGGTCGGCGACACCACCGGACCATCAGTAGCAGCGCACTCCAAAGGCCTGTAAGCAGAATTTGTAGCCGGAAGAACATTTTAACTTTTTTAGAAACAGAGTTCTGTACAGTGACTTTTCTCAATAACTCCGTTATTTTCTGTGCTATTCTCGTGAAACTTAATATTACGCCTATAAACTACTGTGCCAAATTTGATCAAGATCGGATGACTATATCATACAGCTCCCATAGGAATGATCGGTCAAAAACAGTGACTTTTGTAAATAACTTCGTTACTTTTAACGCGATTGCTTTCAAATTAAACATTTGTTAGTTTAAGATATACATATGTTAATGACTGTGCCAAATTTGATCAAGATCGGGCGACTATATTATATAGCTCCCATAGCAACGATCTTTTAGATAAAACGTAAGGAAAGAGTTACCAAAAAGGTTGCAAGGGTATACAAACTTTGACGCTTTCGAAGTTAGGCACGGCCCTCTGGTTCTATTGTGTATTTGTCCACGCGATTCATGCCGTGCCTTATACGTCTGCACCCCTCGGTCGGTCGGGTGGGAGGTGGGCAGTTATCTGCTTGGGCTTGCGCATAAGAGGCTTCGTCCTGTTGTCGGAGGGGCCACTTGAACGTACTGCGCATAGTATCGTCAACGTCCGCTTTAGAAATGTGATAAAATTGGTTACGATCGGAAAACGTTAATATAAGTATAACATAGAGCAAAAATGGTGTTTCAGATGTGGAAAGATTCCACAGGACTGTAAACGAAAAGCTAAGAAATAATAATCTAGTATAGGGAACAAACAAACTAATTTTGAAACTATCCTTTAGCGGATATCATTAAATAAATACAAAGTTTAAACAAGCCCCTTTAGTTAGATCGAAAACGACAACACCCTTTAAACAGTTTGTCACTCATCGAAGTCGGTCGTGTTTTTTTTTTGTGCTCTCGCCTAATTTTTGTCTTTCCTTCTTTCGTGAAGCTAATTTATAATATTCAATTTAAATTCATTACCTTACTAATTTTTAATAAATCGCTAGTTTGCGTCAAATTTACAAACCTTTATATAAATTTATAATCAAAACTTTAACAAACGCAAATATGATTTTGTTGTTGCGCTGTTAAGTTTTTGATTTCGTTCTATTTTTTGCTCCCACCCGCGCTCTCAATTTACAGTTCATAGTTTGTTTTTGTTTGTGTGGTGTTGTTGCTGTCTATTCTTTTATTTTCTCTTTTGATCGCGCTCGCGGCCGTTAACTTCGCGCTGGTGACAAGTTTTTGCTTGTTGTGTGTTTTAATACAGATAAAAATACAAATATTTTCTCTTTTTGTTTTCTCTTTCTAATTTGCATATTGCAGTTAGGTTTTGCCTTGGTTTGTATACGTCTCTCTTTACATACATACATATACAGTTTTCCTTTTTATTTACATATTGATTTATAATTTTGTTTTTGTATAAATCAATTATTTAATAATGTCTGTCTGTTGCAAATATAATTGTAATAATCCCAGCAAGACCAGTGAAGACTTTCTTTACTATTGGCTGTGTGACAATGTAATGCACTTTAAATGTGCTGGTTACACAGTCAAGGTGCGGGATAGTATTGCACAGGGTGGCGGCCTTAAAAGGGGCTGTGATTCGTGTCGTGGCTTGGAGCTCGAGATGCGAAGTTTTATGAAACGGACTGGGGATGCATTTAAAACCCTGTCAGCTGGCGTTCAAAAGCTCCAAGAGGAGCTTATGGCGATGCAGGCTTAATTCAGAAGTTCTAAACTTTTGATTGAATCTCCGACGCGAAAGAAGGCCAGGTTTCAGGGCGCGTCGTCCGTCGGCACATTTCTCTCTACCAGTACCGGCTTTCGACATTGAGCCTATGTCACAAAATGTACAGCAGCTGATATCGTTTAGGAGTCCGGCTTTGGCATGTGTGGAGTCTCTTCCCATTTCCCCTGGAGACAGTATCCCAACTACTCACACGATTTCGGTTGTAGTTTCCGAACCGTCCGGGCATACATCCGTTTCCAGGAATATTGCCAATAAAGTAGTTACAAGAGGAGCTAGTAAAGTGCTGGCTGCTTCAGCTGCTGCTGCGTCTGCTGTAGCCGCTACTGCTGTGTCTAGTATTTCTAGTTCCCTTGTTGTAGTTCCACCCAAAAAGCAAATTTTTATTTCGAGGCTTGATCCCAATACTACTTCTGAAGAAGTCATAGTCTACATCCAGGGCAAAATTCAAGCACCAAACATTGCTGTGGAAAAGTTCCGTTTTTTATATACCCAGAACATTTCGTGTTTTAAAATAGGTGTCTCCCCAGATCTTTTTGGCCAAATATGTCATAAAGATTTTTGCCCGGAACACCTTGTTGTAAAAGAGTATACAATATACCAGAGCGCCGGGGGTAACTTCGATCGCGTCAAAGTTTGTATACCCTTGCAACTTTTTTGGTAACTCTTTACCTATTAGCCATTAATGTGGAAGAACGTTTTATCTAAAAAGGCCTTTTTTTGCGAATGGCCTACAATCATAGGAAATAACGAAGATATTGATCAAAGTCACTGTTTTCCACCGATCGTTCCTATGGGAGCTATATGATAAACTCACCCGATCTTTATCAAATTCGGCACAGTCATTAACATATATTTTAAACTAACAAATGTTTAATTTGAAAGTAATCGCGTTAAAAGTAATTAAGTTATTTACAAAGGTCAATGTTTGCGACCGATCGTTTCTATGGGAGCTATATGATATAGTCATCCGATCTTGATCAAATTTGGCACAGTAGTTTATAGGCGTAATAAACTCTCTAATATCACGATAATAGCACAGAAAATAACGAAGTTATTGAGAAAAGTCACTGTTCGTGACTTTGGGGTTTGTATGGGAGCTATATGATATAGTGGTCCGATCCGGCTGAATCCGAGATATACAACCCCTGCAATACATACAAGCCTACGTGCAAAATTTCAGCTCTGTAGCTGTTACGGCCTAGGAGGAGTTTGCGTTGGTCCAGACGGACGGACGGAGGGACGGACGGACGGACGGACATGGCTATTTGAACTCGTCTCGTCGTGCTGATCAAGAATATATGTATATACTTTGTATGATCGGAGATGCTTCGTTCTATGCGTTGCACACTTCTGACCAAAATTAATATACCCTTTTTGCAAGGGTATAAAAAGAAGAATCGGCCTCCGATTAGCTTGCTACCTGCCTCTGTGAATAACGTTCCCTCCGGCTCGTCTGCACCTATTGGCGAGTCAAAACACTAATTTCGTTCCTAACTCTGGCCTATCAGAACGTACGGGGACTAAAGTGTAAACTCTCTAGACTCTAAGTAGATAGTCTGGCTTTTGACTTTCATATTCTTGCCTTTACTGAGACTTGGCTCAAGCCTTCCGGATATTGCCGATGCTTCAATTTTCCCCTCAAAATATTTAATATATAGACATGATCGAACTATCCGTAATGGTGGTGGCGTTTTGATCACTGTTGACTCGGCGTTCTCGTCTGAAATTGTCGAGTCCTCCAATCAGGAGATTGAATTTGTTTGTGTTAACATTTCGTTTAATTCTTTTTCTGCCTATATTACTTGTTCGTATATTCCACCACAGTCCGACTTGGCAGTATACACTCACCATTTGGAAGCTATTCAACTTATTTCCTCATATCTCTCTGACAAAGACTTGCTCGTTGTTCTGGGAGATTTTAATTTACCTGAGATTGCCTGGACCCTCTCATTTTATTCTTTATTATCTTGTTACATTGTTTATCCCTAATTAAATCCCCGTATTTGTGTTGGATTCTTCTAACTGCGATATTTCCAGGACTGATCCCTTAGTTATCCCCAAAGACAACTTTCATCCAACTCTGAATGTAACCATTGACCTTCCTTTTGGTGTTATGTCTCGACATAATAACTCGATGCCTCCAACCCGATGTTTTCGAAAGACAAACTTTACTAAACTTAAAAAACTCTTGTTAACTAATGATTGGACATATCATGTATACTTGCACGGATATGGACTCTGCCATTTCTGTCTTCTATAAAACTCTTGAGTCGTTCTTTGATGTTTGTGTCCCGCGTGTGACTCTAGGATGTTCTGATAGACCTCCTTGGTTCTCAAGTGAGTTATGTAACCTGAAGAACGTAAAATCGAGATGTTAAAAAGATTAAACCGGTAAAGCAAATGATTTTTCCCTTTATGTAGTTGCTCTATCAAATTTTAATGGTGCGGAATTCACATTGCTATAAGGATTATCTTCAGCGATGTAAACTTAGGTTTTCTCGCGATCCTAAGCAATTTTATAAATTTGTCAAATGTTAAACGTAAGAAATCGGTGCACCCGTCTTACTTCTCTTTCGAAAACAATAAAGCTGACACTGATCAGGCAATTGCCGATGTTTTTGCTGATTCTTTCAAAAGAACTTATTCCTCTTCGATTTATCAAGCAAATCCTCCGTATCCTCATCACTTGCAATCGTCTAATTGCATTTTAGACCCTGTGTTTGATGAAAGTTCAGTTATTAGCGTGCTCAGTTCCGTTAAACCAATATATGCACGGAGGCCCTTATGGAATACCAGGCTGCGTAAGTAAGGTTTAGAAGAACACTTAACTGTCCGTCACATCTTCCGCCTTCCCACCTATCTGGAAGGAATCATATATTATTCCTCTTTATAAAAAGGGGAAAAAGTCCGAAGCCTCCAATTATAGGGGTATTTCTAAATTGTCTGCCATACCCAAAGCATTAAAAGAGCGTGGTTTGCTGTACTTGAATTTTACTCTTGAAGTTAATATCGTTCGATGCGGTTGCACCTTCTGTGCCCGCCGACAATTGTACTATATTTTAGGTGGAAATGCTTTTTTGGTTTCCGTGGATCTGTGGGCCAATAAGTAGGCCTACCCGGTGAGACGAAATCTTATTGAGTGGATTGACTATTGTGTTGTACAACTGCTTGCTTTTAGGATTCACCAGGCGAGACCCCCAGTACGTATGTTTGGCGTTATAGTCCTCTGCTGCAATGAAGCAATCTCCGAGTGTGTTAAAGAAATCGGTAAATTCCTTTTCAGAGATTGAGAAGCTTGGTGGGCAGTACAGGGCAGCCAATGTAGTGTTGCCGCAGCTGGTTTGGACGGTTATAACAGTTGCTTGTAGGTGCTGTGTTTCAAATCTGTTGAGAAACGAGTGTTTTATACGGTTTTTTATTAGGTTTTTTGAATGTGTTTCCGATATCAGCAAAAACATCGATTTCACTTGAGTCTAGGAATAGTTGCAATTCGTTTCTGTGCTTGGAGATGCCGTTAGCATTCAAAAGACATAGACGTAGGGTAGCCATTATTTATTCTCGATAAGCTTCTGGATAAGCAGGTTTTGATTCCGCATCAATTCCTGCATACAGTTTTTGCATGAACGTCATAAAAACGGTCATGTTTTAATTCCGTGAGATCAAAAGGGCCAATCTCCAATTGGAGTTTGCTGGCCAATTTCTGGTGCGCTAGGTTGCGGATTCTGTATATGGTGGGAGTGACGGGGACTTAACCGCAAAGTTTTTTTCGGCCAATGCGTCTGCTATTTCTTGCTATTTCTTTCCCCTTTAACACAACCTGGAGCCCTTTACTGCTTTTTTAGTTGGGAGGTATAGAAGTTGATGTTAGCATTACGGAGGTACTTTTCGATGATGCGGAAATTGTCCTCAGTTTGGGTTTGACATTTAATTTCTTTTATGTTACCCCTATTGATGGGGGTTACAACAAAGTTATTTGCCCCTACTGTTTCTACTAACTTCGAAATCAGGGTGCTGCAGTTGGCTCCACGGGGTGGTCTAGCCGATTTAACTTTATCTACATCGCCAGCATGATCGTCTTGCTGATCGGCAAGAATTTTAAAACGATTCCCGCTAAGGGGTGCTACTCGTTCATTTGGTTTGGTTATTTTCGGCGTATTGCCACTTTTTTTCTTTTGCGGGCTTAGCTTCCGCTTAGTTATTTTAATGTATCTATCCATTCCAGTTTTGACAGAAGGCGTTGGGTTTATTCTTGTGGCTGACTCAGCGCGATTTGTCGGAGACGGCTTGAGGCAGGTCAATACTTCGGCAGACGTTGCAGTAGTTGCTGTCAACGAGCTGACGGTGCTGGTCTGTGCAAACGATGGCCCAGTTATCAATATTGATTGAGAAGCACACTGCTCTCTCCACGGTAAATTGCTTTTGTTTGCTGAGTGGTTTGCACTTTCGGTGTTATTGCTTACGGTAGCATTCAGTGAGGTCGGCGACACCACCGGACCATCAGTAGCAGCGCACTCAAAGGCCTGTAAGCAGAATTTGTAGCCGGAAGAACAT
>NW_027172794.1:0-3749 GCF_018151085.1 Drosophila tropicalis | reverse complement strand
AATGCTCAATAGCATCTGGAGTGGAGTGAGGAAAAATAAGTCTTCTCCTCTTTGAATTCAGAAAAGTAGTCATTTTTATATTTCGTTTTCATGAGTTTTGAAGCTCTTTATGAGCCCTGTAACAGAAGCTTTTAGAACTTAATGTTATTGAAAATACAGTGGTAGAAATTCCGATAATCTTAAACAAATAATATAAATTTTTTAATATATACAAATCTAAGTTAACAATGACGTCTCCTCCAACAACTATTAAGTCTGTATGTGGAAAATATCGAGATGTGGCCTAAGGCCACACTGGAAGTGGTCTTCTCTCTCTTCCGGTGACGCTTGAACGAGCTAGATCCACCAGCTGCCGATAAATAATAAATCTTTATACATAAGCGAAATCACAATCGTCAATCTGACGTCCCCCAACTGGCTTCTTAGCCCCAGTAGATTGAACTGCCGTGGTTTAGGAAAGAGTCAACTTCTGTCACTGGGTCCAAGTCCAGTGTATTGTTCCACTTCCTCAGTACTGCGACAATACACTTAGCCCCGTCCTCTGGTTAAGTATCGATTGTTAGTGTTAAGTCAGTATGTGGAAAATATGAGATGTGGCCTAAGGCCACACTGGAAAGGATCTTTCCTATCTTCCGGTGACGCTTGAACGAGCTAGACCCACCAGCTGCCGATAAATAATAAATCTTTATAAATAAGCGAAATCACAATCGTCAATCTGAAGTCCCCCTACTGCCGTCTTAGCCCCAGTAGATTCAACTGCCGTGGTTTAGGAAGAGTCAACTTCTGTCACTTTGGGTCAAGTCCAGTGTATCGTTCACTTCCTCAGTACTGAGACAATACATACTCTTGAAGTTTTGCCAAACAAAGCAAGCCGACTGGTTGCATAAATCTCCCTGCTGTTCCTGAAGTTATTTGATATATTGAGGAAAAGATATGGCGGTATTACCGCATGAAATAAGAATGAGATTGTATCGAATGGTTGTCCAAAACTTTTGCTGTACCAGAAACACTGAATAATGCACTTATATGGCTATAAATGCCATGGGGGTCCCTGATGTCAGTGAATCAGAGTTTGATATAGAGCCCACTTTTACGGGAAGAGCAAGCCGCAGACTTAGTCTATTATTTCCACTGCATAGGTACAGGTTGCTCCAGATTTAGTTAAGACCGTGAATTGTGAAATGAAAAGAGAACTGACAAGCCAAATTGGAAATTACCGTTCGGGATCATTTTTCGATTCCCCCTGTTGGATGATTGCGTCGAATATCTGGGTGGTAAATCATTTTTCACTGTCTTAGACTTGAAGAAGGGATTCCACCATCCGAAAACGCATCCAGATTCAATCAAATAGCCTGCCTTTGTAAACACTGATGGCCAGTTTGAATATGTATGTATGCCCTTCGGACTCTGTAATGGCCCTTCTGTGTTCGCTAGATTCGTTTATTTTGTCCTTAGAAATTTATAAACCTATGTCAACTGGTGATATACATGGATGATATCCTGGTCGCATTGCATGACTTTGCGACCCATCTTGAGGTACTGAAGGGGAAATACTGCATACGTTAAGAGTTAACGGTCTATGCCTCAAGCTTGCCTAATGCCGTTTTGCGTATAGGGAACTAGATTACTTAGGTTACTTAGCTAATTCTGCCGGTATCACGCCTAAGCCAGCTCATCTCCAGGCGATACGTGATTTGCCCACCCCAAAGAATAGCAAAGGGAATTAGAGTCCTGCTTAGGCTTATTTTCGCTACTTCTGCCGATTTGTATCTGGCATCGCCAAGACTGCGAATCCGATGTCCCAACTGCTGAGAAAAGATACCCCTTACGTCTTCTCCGAGGAGTGTCTCGAATCCTTCTGAACCCTGAAGTTGAAACTGATCGAGTCCCCCGTGTTATTCATATACAACCCGAAGTCAGAAAGAGAGTTACACTGTGACGCTAGTTCAACTGTATTTTGCAGTGTTCTACTTCTCTAACAATAAGACAGCCTCCGCCGCCGAATCAAAATTACACAGTTATGAACTAGAGAAGTTAGCAATCCTCTACGCTTTGAAACGTACCTTAAGTTCATCGCGTTCAAAATCATTACGGATTGTAATTCCCTGCCGTTAACACTGAGAAACGGTGGATCTTCCGCCAAAATTGCTCGAGGGTTAGTATGCCCCATGCCGATGCTCTTAGCAGAATAGAGACTGCCGCATACGTTGACGATTTAAAACTTGACTTCCATCTGCGGTTAACGCAGAACCGTGTCCCCTGAGATTGTCAAACTCCGAGATGATTTAGAGAAAAACGAAATAGCAGATTTTGAACTTCGAGACGGAGTAGTGTACCGTCTGTACCCGAAGGGTGTACCCACAACTTTATGTCCCTTCCAAAATGATAAATCATATCATACGAATAGTGCATGAGAAGCTTGGCCATATGGCCACGGAGAAGTATTGTACACAAATTAAGAAGTACTACTGGTTTCCGTGTATGAAGTCGCTGGTTGGCTTCGAAAAAATCAATATCTCCAAATACCTGCTGATACATTTTAAACCAGTTGAAAACCTCAAAACGCGATCCTGCTTACTACTATCCAATTCGATCAGGATCCTTTGTTCTTACTATAGATTTAAAATCGGGAAATGAAAAAGTTGATTATTGGATAAAACGAGGCACAGCTGTTTTGCTTAGCTTAGCCACCTAAATCATCCATTATGCAAATAAAATATAATGAAATTTGAATAATCGATTAATTATTATTTTATAAAACATTTTTTAAGCTATTATTTTTCTTTGAAACGATGACCGCTTCTGGTTCTACATTCGGCCCTCCTGACGTTTTATTCAACTCGAAAGAATGACCCCAAAGTTTCATGAACTCAGCTCTTCCATTTTTCTGAATTGCAATTACCGTGGACGGCCCCAAGTAATTTCCTTGGAGCTTCAGACCTACCCCATACTGTGTCCGCTTTATCGCTACTAAATCATTAAATCCGTACTTGCTTTCAATCTTCCGTTTATCATTATAGGACTCAAGATTTTTCTCCTGTACGACTTTTTATATTTTCAATCGCCCTTACTCGGATCTACTTTCGTTCCTCAGTCAACTCGTCAACTATGCATTCTAAAATACGCTTCCTTAGCTCTGCATCTTCAGGAATTCTCATATCCAAACCTGTAAGTAACTTAAACGAACTCATTTTGTGCTTCTTGGCTCAGTGTCTATGTTTGTTGCACCTGTGCCTACATGCTTATACCAGGTTGCTGTGACTTTCCAAACACAGTTTCGTTAACATGGGTTATTGTCCTTACAATATTGCTCAAAAAATGATATCATAAACTAGAGGCAGATCTACTCTAATCAATCACTGCTTCAACATCTTTCAAAGTAGCTACGTTTTCTAACCTTTTTCGCATTTGTTATGATACACTTAAACCCTCAACTAATCGTATTAATTTATATTTCAATTTAGGAATGAAGTATGATTTTTGACTTATAACTGTGTTTTATTTGCTTAGAAATGTCACAGTTTATAGGGGAGAGAGATTATTTCATTCTCCATCTGCTCGGGTACTACGATCAACTGCTTATTAGCATCTTTGAACAAGACCTGATTCAAAATATAGAAATCCTCCGGGGGGCCATTTTCAAGTAAACTTCTTATAGCTTTTGTCTAATCATCCACCAATTGCGCTTCTTTCAAACGATGCATAACACTGTTATTGAATAACAGCCAACTCGACTCAAAGCATCTACA
>NW_027172793.1:0-3761 GCF_018151085.1 Drosophila tropicalis | reverse complement strand
CTTCATTAGATAAAAGTACTCAACCAGACTCTCGTTGTATTTCTTCTTTCTACTCTCTAATTGCTTGTGAACTTCTTTTGCCGACAATTTAACAGTAAACTCATCCTGTAGTGCGCTCTTAAGTCTACCCCAACTTGTTAGACCCTCTTGACTATTTACGAACAACTTAGCCGCTCCTGTCAACAGCTGTCTACCATAGATAAATTTCTGAAGATCACTCCATTGTACTGTTACAGCAGTACCCTCAAAGTCTGAAAGCCATTCTAATACAACCTTTTTGTTGCTCCCATCAAACTCTGTCAACGAATCACGAATATCTTTTAATGTGAACGCCATTGTCACTTCTCTATCAACTTCTTCAACTTCGCCTTGAATACTGGTATTAGCTTCTGAATATAAGGATTCCTCGTTCGTGTCTAAATCAAAATATGAAATTAATCTCTCTCTTAATTCAGGTTTGTTGCCTTTTACACTTAAATTCAGCTCTTTTAACTTTTCTTTTAACCCTGCGACGGTCAGTTCGGTGATCTCGTTATACAACATGTGTAAAAATATTGATTACAAAATAATTTAAATTAGTGTTTAAATAAGATGTTAGGTTATATGATTACAAATATTCTAATTCCTCTTTGTTGAATTTTTCTTTCTTACTTATTTTCCAAAACTCGTAGTTCGTCTTTTCTTATTTCTCTTTCTCTAATTCGAAAATTTTAAATCTTATTTTCCAAAATTTTAAATCTGCTTTTCTTATTTTCAAAATTTTAAATCCTCTTTTCTTATTTTAAAAATTGTAATTCATCTTTTCTCTTATTCAAAACTTTTAGATCAACTTTTTTTTTTTCCAAAATTTTAAATCTTCTTTTCTTATTTTTTAAAAATTGTAATTCATTGTTCTCTTATTTCACAACTTTTAAATCATATTTTCTTATTTCAAAAATTGTAATTCGTCTGTTCTCTTATTTCAAAACTATTGTTAGTATTAAAAATAAATGTACTTGCGATGTAGCAGTTGTCTTCTTACGTGTCGTCTTCTTTACGTTTTAGCTTCTTTTCACTCACACACACACAATGTTGGATGGATGATGCCTTCTGACTGTGCATGTAGTGGTGAATCGGGTCGTCTCGTCTTGATCTGGTACTCCTCGTATTAGCAGCCACTCTTCGTGTGACTCCTAGTCCGATCTCTGCTGCAGGTTACTTCTTGGCTTGCATGAATGATTGGATAGCGCCGAATCCAAGCAAGTTCAATTTTTCTCCTCGTTTTGTCCCTCTCTGAACAAATTTTTGTCGTCTTTCGTCTTTTGATGCTCTTCGTGTTCGTCTCTGAACATATTTTCGTCTTTGGGAAGTTGTTCGTCTTTCAAATATTTTCGTCTTTGTTCTTGCTTTTTCTCATTTTGTTCCTCTCTGAACAAAATTGTCGTCTTTAAGCGTTACTCATCTTTTCGTCTTTGTTGTTATTTCTCATAGTCGTTCGCATCTTTTCTTGTCTTTTGGTAGGTGAGTCCACTGAACAGAATAAAATATACTCCTCACACCAATATTGTTTTTTTTTTTTTTTTTTCTTTTTTTTTTTTTTTTATTTAATAATAAAAAAAAAAAACCATCTTATCGAAGCATTCTAGATACCAACCTCTTCGTCCAGCTGTTATCTATCGATATCTATCCAACTAAACGTTATCGGCAAATCCTACATAAATTATATAAATTAATTTTTCCGGCCATTATTTTGCGCACATATATATATTCGCCAATATTTCTAAATAAATACATATATTTTTTCCAGCATTATCGTGCCCATATATATATCCGTCAATATTTATAAATCATATATAATTTTTTCCGGCCATTATTTTGCGCACATATATGTATATATACAGATCCAGATTTATATAAAAACGTAATTTCTTTTTGCCCTATACATCTTTATTTATATATTTCATCCGTGTTTTGTTTTATACGTACTCCCATCGTTACTTACGAATCGGGTCGCAGATTCTGGGTTAAGAAATCGAGTGAACACAAAGGTCGTTCCAAGCTTTCAACCCAGACCCAGATCCCGCACGTTATTGTGACGCACTGTTCTGACGCTCCCGTCACCCGATCCGTATCACAACAGCGTAGAGAACACTCCAGAATGTCCCTCTCCGATTTCGTTCTGGCGTGCAACGCATTGACTCTGTTTGAAGCTCGTGAGAGTGAAGCTCTAACTTCTGAAGTGCCCTTGTTTTTAATTAAAATGCACTTAGAGCAGCTCAAATTCCTTTGGTCAACTGTCGAGATGGAATACTCCCGTTGTCCCTTGACGGTCCAAACCGACGAGGAAAGCTTGGCAAACATAAGCCACATCAAGGCGAAGCACGAAGCCGCTTAAGCGGCGTATGTGCGATGCGGGACGTTGTTCAGAGAATGCATCGAACAGCTCTCGGCACAGATGACGAGTCTTATGCGTCAGCCAACCGCTCCGTCGGGTCCGCCGGGGCATAGAGTTCCTCCGTGTGAGGTGGAGACATTTTCTTACTTATCGCCATATGCACTAGCAAATTGCCGAAAGCCACAATCCTCCTGTGGGAACAATCAGTGACAAATAAGACTGTCGTCTCGACTTGGTACGATTTGAACCAATTTCTCACCGATCGGTGTCGTGTCCTGGATGCCACCGAAGAACATAAGTCGGCCCCAAGTGTCCAAGCCATCCCCATTGGCCCCCGCAAATCCTCTGCAACGATGAAGGTCCAAGCGTTTCCCGCGAAAGCTCAGCTCAAACCGGCGTCTTGCAAGCTTTGCCATCGGGAGAATCACCCAATACGGCTCTGCCCTAGTTTTCTTGATATGCCTGTTCAGAGGCGTTTGGAAACCATTAGACAGCAGGGACTCTGTCTGAACTGTTTTGACCGCGGTCATCAAGTGAAGGGCTGCTCCAGTGCGCATAACTGCCATACCTGCAAGGAACGTCATCATACTCTGTTGCATCCTAGTGATGTGTCCGTGTCCACGCCGTCCGCTGCGCAAGTCCCACCATCCAGCGCCAACGAGCGTCCGTCCACGAGCAACCAGCTCTCAAATGCTCAAAGTTATTTTGCATCTACCCCAGGCAGAGACCTCTTAGGCACTGCGATTGTCACTCTGCACTCTGTCACTCTGGGGCCGATTCAACTTTTCTCTCCGAGCGTGTCTTCAACATGGTCCGGCCATCTTTTACCCACAAAGCCGGAAAAGAAGGATGACGTATTCTAGGAGCGGAATTTCCAGGAGACCACCCAAAGAGGGAAGGACGGCCGATATGTTGTGTCCCTACCGTTCAAAGGTCCGAATAGCGTCGACTTGGGTCACTCAAGACCGATCGCGCTGGCCATATTCCTGCGGAATGAAGCACGCCTTCTTAAGGATCCCGTTCTAAAAACGCAGTACGATGCCATTATTCAAGAGTACGAGGAATTGGGTCATATGATTCGGGTGACGCCGCCTCAAGATGGGAAAAATTTCTATCTTCCCCATTACGCGGTGTTTAAGCCCGATAGCACCACCACAAACATACGCGTGGTATTTAACGCGTCGAGACCCTCCACACGAGGCGTCAGCCTTAACGATGTCTTGCACACCGGGCCTTCTCTTCAGGCCGATCTCACGATTCAGCAATATTCAGGATTATGAGCTACAAACTGTCACGTTTGGGGTTAACTGCGCGCCATTCTTGTCGATCCGAGTCCTTTTACAACTAGCACAAGACGTGCAAGCGATGTATCCTCAGGCGAACGAAA
>NW_027172792.1:0-10358 GCF_018151085.1 Drosophila tropicalis | reverse complement strand
GGAAGAATCCAAATAAGCCGCAAGTGGTTGGCGGGTGCCAATGTCTTCAAGGGTCTGGTGCGTGACCCTTTATATGTATTGGTATTACGGTACAATATGTCCCGACACACACGAGATGGATGCGGGTTGGAAAATTTTACAATCGAAAGAAAAAAAGGCAAATCACAAGAGAAGAACGGGTGTTCGGGTTAAAATCTCGTATTAGATTAAATGGCGATGCCCATGTGAAAAATAAAGTCACCCCAAAAAACCCTCCTCACTCCTCACTGCTTTTCGCCGCTCACTGCTGTTCACCCGGTGGCGTGAACATACCGCCCCCCCTTGCAACATGTTGCAATTGCCATCCTGGACATATAAAGGATGGGGGACGGCAGTGTCCTGGAGCGCCTAGATCCCACAGGAGCCGGAGACGACCCATCCGAACACGGTGCTCTGGGCTGCGGGCGTACCGCGATGACCGGGCACACAGCCTGGTTGGATGACCTCAGGATAGAGGTCTGCCCCGAGCACCACGGACACCGACGGCGGCCGATAGAAATAGGGGTCGGCTAGGATCAGGGTGGCGAATTTCTCCTGGACCGGCGCCGACACTTCCCGGATGGGAGTGCGGATGAGCAGGTCCTCTTCGACCCGGAATATAACATTCCGTCGGAACGTCTTGTCGGACCTCGACTCGAGGACGGCCGTGCAGGCTTGGTCGACCCCGACTTTGGTCGCAGCCAACCCCAGGGACCGGGCAAAAGAAAGATTGATGCGGCTCTCAGCCGCACACGCATCGCGGAGGACGCGGGTCTCGAAGGATTTCGAGCCATTGCCAAACCGGAGGACTGCTGTTGGCATGACAGTCGTCGTCCTGGCGTGGAGCAGGGAGGAGAGCGAGATCTCGGGTGCGCCTTCTGGGGAGCGGTCGGACGAAGATCTGGAACGGGGTTGTGGCGGTGCTGCAACACGCCCGGGGGAGGGTGATGGGCTGCGACGCCGGGCTGAGGCGCGTGGTCTCGGCGGTTGGTCGGCCATATGGAGCAGGGTATGGTGCCTTTGCCCGCATCTTCGGCAACCATGGCGAGTTCGGCACGCGTCGGATGAGTGCTCGTGTGCCAAGCAATTTTGACAGTACTTATTTATAAGCACCGCCCGGAGCCGCTTTTCCCCTCGGAGGTTCAGGAAGCGCTGACACTGCCGGAGTGCATGAACTCCCCGACAGACCCGGCATCGGTACACGTTCGTTTGCTGCGGTGGTGCGGCAGACGCAAATTAAGATTGAGTCTGTTCTGGTTGAGTGTTAAATCAAGACTGCTTTATTGAATAGAATCATATTCTGGTTTGGCTTACATCTAAGTGTTTATAATGTTTTCTTCTGGTCACTTTTCTTGTGACACTCTATGTTTAGGGAAACTGTCACTTATCTTGTGACACTCTATGTTTAGGGAACTTGTCACTTATCTTGTGACACTCTATGTTTAATGGAATGGTATTGTTTATGTTTACATTAATGTGGAGTGTAGACCTCTTGGGTCGGCTGTTATAGGAAGTGTTGCTAATGGCATAACTCCTCCCCCTCTGAGAGTATGAATTCTCCTGAATTCTGTTTACATTAATGTTTATATTTTTCTTTTTACAGTATATATGTATATAAATGGATAAACATATAATAATAATAATAAAAAGTGTTAAAAATATGCCATTTGTCACTTTCTTTTCGTATTTAAGTTCTGTGATTTCTTTTAAATTGTCAAAATTATCTATTGTTACATGATCAAAGTTAATTGTGTTTTTATAGGTTTGATTCAATAGTTCTGTTGGATAAAAAAATTTTTTCGTGAAATTCTGTTTTTTCGTTAAAAAATATTTCATTTAGAATTTGAATTTTACAGTTACCGAATTGAATTAAGTTACTTCCCTTAAGTATAATATTTCTTTTATCGCAATTTTGATATATTTTTGTATTCTTGGCATTTTTGATTATAATTGTATCATCGTCAATTTCTTCGATACTCGTTATATTGTTGAATATAAATTTGCAATTATTATTAATGGTACAACTTTTACTTAATTTTAATTCTTTTAAAATTTTGTTGGGTTCATATGTAAATGTTTTATTATTTATTTCTACAATTAACTGATTTTCTTGGTCTATTTGTATGTAATCTATATTTGGTATAGGAATAATTAACTTGACATCTATGGTTATAAATGATTTTGGGATTTTAATTGCGATTATGATGCAATTATTCTTATATTTTAAAATGCCCATACGGATTAGCTTTAATTTATAAAAATCAATGTCAAATTTATTTATTTCCTCTTCTGATAAAATTTCTGGTACGATTATATTATTTTTTGCTGATGCTATGTTTTCCTGAATATAATTTATTTTGAATTCTATATTTTTTAATTTCCCCATTTGGTCATTATGAAGTATTTTCATTTCTATTTCTTGATTTTGATTGTCCATGCTTGTAAGTATGTCCTTGATTATTGTTCTGTCTTGTTTAATTGTTTCTGCTAAGTTGTGTATTGTTTTATTAAAATGTGTATTTATAACAATTTGTTGGTTCATGTCTTGTATAATATTATGGTTGTTTTGGTCAATATTGTTAAGGTGATCTAAAATATCTGTTCTATCTTCATCATCCATAATTCCAAAAAGCCATTTGTATGTTGTTCCTACAATATTTAACATTCCTCTTTTTATTCTGTTGTTTGGGGTTATGGATTTTATTTTAGCTCTAATTAGATTTATTTCGGCTAATAGCTCCTTTTTTCCTGTGATGTTAAAATGTTTAATGTTTGTCTCCATTTGATTTATTATAATATTTAAAGGGTCGATATTAATAATGTGTAGTATAATTACTGTTTCATTAACTACATATTTCCGTGGAATAAGTTTGTATAGGTGCATATCCTGCATTTGATTGAATTGGTTCAATTTGTAATCTGCCTTGAACACACATTATAACGTAAAAAATTATGAAAATCTGAGGATAAGAGAAAAAAAATTTTTTTGTTTCAAGGATGTCAATCTGTATTTTGTTGGAAATTAATTTTTTCCTGCTTTGACGGTCTTTTTATATTACATGGATGAATATTATTTAATGTTGTAATTCTAAAATAAGGTTCATCCTTATGCCTAACTCGTTTATAGTTTTTAATTGGTCCTTCCTGTCTTTCCTCCTCATAATCTTCTCTTGTATTATTTTGTTTGCTTAAAATTTTTTCTTTGTGCTTGATAATAGTGTTTTTTAGTTTTCCTCATCTTCTATGTTTTTGCATAATTTGGTGTACATTTTATTGTGGAGTGATAACGGTTATTATAAGCTGTTATTGCTAATTGCATTTTGGATGAAATTGATAAATCATCATCTATTCCTGCTATTATTTCAATGAGAGTAGAATGTAGTCTTTCTATGTCTGCATTTCCTGTATGTGAATTTGGCTTTGTATAATGGATTTCTATTTGTTCTTGGTTTAAGTATTGTTTTATCTGTTCTGATCGAAATTCATTATCCATTATTATTTTATGTGGCTTATTGAATTTGGCAAAGTGTTCAATCATAATTTCCATTTTAGTTTTCCAGTTTCTATCTGTTATATTATAAGCGACTGCGAATTTTGTGAGCTTGTCTATGATTGTAACAAACGATTTATGTTTTATATGAAATATGTCTAAATGTATAATTTGATTTTTAACATCCGGTGTTTCTGTGAATTGAAACTTAGGTTTGATTGGTTTTCTGTCATATTTAATTTCCTTACATTTTTTACAATTTGAAATTATCAACTGAATATGGTCTCTTAGCTTTGGAAAATATATTTTGTTCTTTAACGAATTAAAAGCTTCATTTATTCCGCTATGTAATGAATCTTTGGTGTGGTAAATAGCTATTTGTTTGTGTAACTCTTCCTCGCTTGAAATTTCCTGAGCTCTCTTAGTACATTTAAAAATTTTATATTATTACAGTGTGAAAAAATGTTCATTAAGATACATTGTATCTTATAATATTCTGAGTCTGGAACTTCTGAAAAAATTCCTACTGTTCCTTTATTTATATTATTTTGCATTTTGATTTCAATTTCAATTTCTGTTTCTGCTGGGCTTACTTCTATTATTTTTCTACCATGCTGAATATTAATATTGTCCGTTGTTGTATAAGTTACTATTATCTGAGTTTTATATTTGTTTACAATATCGTCTTTTATATAGAAATTTGTAAATCCTCCTTCCTCTGCTGAATGCTGTGTATCTGATAGTTCAAAGTTTGACTCATTTGTTTTATCCTTGTTTATTAGTTCAGCTGTTTCCTGTCTACTTAAAAAATCTGCCACTTTATTGTCTTTTCCTTTCAAATATATTATGTCATAATCGAATTCTTGTAATTTTAAAATCCATCTTTGGTGTCTTGCTGTCATTTCTTTCCCTTTGTATTTTGAGTTTAGATATTTTATCGGAGCATGATCTGTTCTAATTTGGAATTTATTACCTATCAAATAGTGTCTAAAATAGTTTACTGCATGTATAATGGATAAAAATTCTTTATCAATTGTACTGTAATTTTTTTCATGTTTATTTAAAGTTCTTGAAAGGAATGCAACTGGTTGCTCTTGTTGAGACAATACTGCACCTATTGCGAAGTCACTGGCATCTGTTGTAATGGTAAATGGTTTATCAAACTCTGGATATTTTAAGATTGGATGTGAGCTTATAAGTGTTTTAAGGTTTTCAAAGGCATCTATAAACTGTGGGTCATTTGTATTAATTTGTGTGCCTTTTTTGTAAATATCTGATCATTGGGTAAGCTATTTTGGCATAGTCCTTAATAAATTTTCTGTAAAATCCTGTCATACCAAGAAATCCTTTCAATTGCTTTTCTGTTTTAGGTAGCTGCATTGCTTTTATTGCTTCTATTTTATGTGGATTGGGTTTAATCCCTTCCTTTGTGAGAATGTGTCCTAAATATTCAGTATATTGTTTCATGAAGGAACATTTGTCTGGTTGAATTTTTTAAGTTATGCTTTCTAAGTACTTTGAAAATGTTCTCCAAAGCAATCTTATGTTCCTCAAGTGTTGTTGAAAATATCAAAATATCGTCCATGTATACAACACAATTTTTGTTTATATAATCCCTCAGTATTTCATTCATTAAACGTTGAAATGTGGCTGGGGCATTTTTTAACCCAAAAGGCATTCTAACATATTCATATAAACCCATTGGTGAAATGAATGCTGTTTTCTCTATATCTTCTTCTGCCATTAAAATTTGGTGATAGCCTTTTGCTAAATCTAATGTAGTAAAATATTGGGCTTTACCGAGTTTGTCTAATACAGCGTCCATGATAGGTATTGGGTACTTATCTGGAACGGTTACTTGGTTTAAACGCCTATAGTCTACACAAATACGATACTTTTGAATTCCAGAGCTATCTCTTTTTTTAGGTATGACACATATTGGAGAACTATATTTGCTTTTGCTTTTTCTTATAATTCCATTGTTTTCCATGTAAATTATTTGTTTCTTTATTTCTTCTTCATATTTTGGAGAGACCCGATAGAGTTTTGAATTAATAGGTTGGTCTGTAGTAGTTTTTATGCTATGAACTATAGTGTTAGTATTGGTTAAGTGATCCCCTTCTTTGAAACATAACTTTTCGTACTTTTTTGAAAGATTTCTTATTATTTGTTCTTCCTCAGTATTGAGTTCTTTTAACTAAAGATCATCAATTTCACTTACTTCCATTACACAAACATCTTCTGATTGTTTGGAAAGGAATGGAATTTCGACCCCATTGTTAAGTTTAATAATTTTGTTTTGAAAATCAATATTTGCAAAATTCCTTTGAATGAAGTCCATGCCCAATAGAAAATCATATGATTTTTCCAGGGGCATAGCCACCCATTTTGTTCTTGCATAATTTATATATTTAAACTGCCTTGGCACTTTTGTTTTCACTAAGTAACTGTCACTTTCTATTTTTCCCTTTATCGTATGTATGGTTTTTGAATATTTTTCAATTATTTTGTATTTGGAATTATGTACATTAGTTGTGTTTAAAATGCTTATGGTTGATCCTGTATCTACCAAAAAAATATAAGTATCTTCCTCTATTGTTCCTTTTATAAAAATTTTTTTTCATCCGAGGCTAGTTGGTAAAAAACTCTTGATTATCTGTGCTGTTTACTACTTCCTCATTTATATTATCTACACTCATTGCTTCTGCTGGTGGTTGCTGATAATTTTGTGGTTGCTGATAATTTTGATTTTGTCTTACGTTCTGACTCTGTTGTCTATTCGGATTTTGATACTGTCTAATATTTTGACTCTGTTGTCTATTGGGATTTTGAGACTGTTTTACATTTTGACTCTGTTCAGTATTTTGGTTTGTATTTTTATTGGTTGTCTGTTTGTTATATGTACTATGGTCATTGTCATTTTTGGTTAATAATAGTTTTTTATTTAAATTTCCATAATTCAGACCAATATAATTTGCAAGTTCAATTCTTATATCTGTTAATGTTGTTTTATTCATTAAGGCAATGGCCATTGGACCACAAGATAATTCTTTTACTCTTTGAATTAAGAGACCACTTAATATGTCAACTAATCTGCTATTGTTTTCAAAGACCGAAAAATCAGTAATTTCCTCAACAATTGCTCTTACTTTAAAATCAAGATCTCGAACGGTAGTTACCCTTAAGTTATTAATTTTTCTGGTTAGACCCATTTGATCCGTTCTTGGGCGATAATGATGTCGAAGACGAGTTTTGCAATCAGCCCAAGATGTAGGGGGGGTTAATATTAAGCATAGTTCTTGCCTGACCTTGAATTTTGGTGTTGAATATAACAGTGAAGACCTGGTCGTTATCATCATACTCCTCCATGATTTGGTTGACTGCCGAAATGAAGCCATGTAACGTTCCCTCCTGTCCAGTGAACACCGGCAAGTACCTTGTTTCCTTCTCGATGCTGTTTCTCTCCCTTGTTGTTGGATTAGAATGCATCTCTTGATTGGATATTATTATTGATGTTAGCATTTGAATGCATTGTTGTATTTCGTTAATTTGTGCCATTTTAATGGTGTATGTTTTATTGTTTCGTTAACTTTTTTTTTTTTTTTTTTTTAAGTTTCCACAATAATTCTGTTTGTCTGCACAAAGTGTTTTTACAATATTATATTGTTTCGTTATTTGTCACTAAATGTTTTTGTTTTCCACAGTATTATATTGTTTCGTTATCTTTGATTGCGTTCAAAGTTTCCACAATATTTTAGCTGTGAACTCGAGTACCGACTGCGCCAATTAAGATTGAGTCTGTTCTGGTTGAGTGTTAAATCAAGACTGCTTTATTGAATAGAATCATATTCTGGTTTGGCTTACATCTAAGTGTTTATAATGTTTTCTTCTGGTCACTTTTCTTGTGACACTCTATGTTTAGGGAAACTGTCACTTATCTTGTGACACTCTATGTTTAGGGAACTTGTCACTTATCTTGTGACACTCTATGTTTAATGGAATGGTATTGTTTATGTTTACATTAATGTGGAGTGTAGACCTCTTGGGTCGGCTGTTATAGGAAGTGTTGCTAATGGCATAACTCGCGTGGAGGCCATGTCGCTATGGAGGGGCGAGCTGAACGAACTGCAACGAAAGAAATTACGTAGGGGGAGTGGACTAGTCGATGCCCCTGGAGGAGTGCGCTCAATTCGCCCTAAGCGCCACTTGTTGGAGGGGAGATTATCCTCGGACACGATCACGAGGTCGCCGGTCTGGAGGCTGCGAGTCGGGGGATTTCCACTTATTCCGTTTGTGAAGCTCCTTGAGGTACTCACTCTTCCAGCGGCGGCAGAAAGCCTGCTGGATTGCCTTCAGTCGCTGCCATCGGTTGATCATCCTCCAATCAGGAAATGTTCCGGGCTTAGGGCCAGCAGATCCTCTGGATCCTCGCTCATGGGAGAAATTGGCCTGGAGTTTAGGCACGCTTCTATCCTACATAGGAGAGTGGAGAGTTCCTCGAACGTGCACTTGACAGTGGAAGATGACATGTAAAACAAGGTCTTAAAACTTTTGACGCCTGCTTCCCACAGTCCTCCCATATGGGGCGCGCTTGGCGTAATGAACTGCCAGGATAAAATGTGCTGGGGAAATGCCTTCATTATATCAAGCTTGGTGGCGTTTGAGGCCCCTACGAAGGTCCTCTCGCAGCAGGTGCTCTCTCGGAATAGCTTGAAGTACTTCCTTCTTATTGGAAGTCCACTTCCGAAGCGGGGAGGCCCGCAGATTGGATACAGATAGGATACACCGCTTGCACGTCTTTTGCCAGTAGTAAAAGGACTCGGATCGCCAGGAATGGCGCGCAGTTAACCCAAAACGTGACAGTTTGTAGCTCATAATCCTGAATATTGCCGCAGCGGTCTCGGTAGAGGATCCGCTGAAAGGGGGTATGCCTGGGGTCGACGCGGATTTGTCGATACATCTGCGTTATGTCAGCGTTGAAATCGGCCTGAAGAGTAGGGCCGGTGTGCAAGACATTGTTAAGGCTGACGCTTCGTGTGGAGGGGCTCGACGCGTTAAATACCACGCGTACCTTGGCGGTGGTGCTGTCGGGCATAAACACCGAGTGATGGGGGAGATAGAAGTTTTTCCCATCTTGAGGCGGCGTCACCCGAATCATATGACCCAATTCCTCGTACTCTTGAATAATGGCATCGTACTGCGTTTTTAGGACGGGATCCTTGCGAAGGCGTGCTTCATTCCGCAGGAATTGAGCCAGCGCGATCAGTCTTGAGTGGCCCAAGTCGACGCTCATCGGACAGAGTTTGTGCGCCGTCTCTTTTTTTTGTTTTGGAAATGAGAAGTGGACTGTATGGGGACGCAAGAACTTTCTCACTCTGCACCATAGCATTGCGGGAGACTTTTCTCGCGTGTGGCTCGGAAACGAAGCCCTTTTAATGTGGATAGATGCGGAACAATATACGAACGCACGAATGCGGATTGAAATGATTACAAAACAAGTTTATATGGATTCGTAAGTAACGATGGAAGTACGTATAAAACAAAACACGGATGAACTATAAAATAAAGATGTATAGGATAAAAAGAAAATACGTTTTTATATAAATCTGGATCTGGATATATATACATATGTGCGCAAAATAATGGCCGGAAAAAATTATATATGATTTATAAATATGGACGGATATATATGTAAAGAGGAGATGGGCACACTGATCTGAGATTGCCCCTATTTTGAGAGTCGTGATGGGCACACTGATCTGAGATTGAGAGTGAGAGGCATCTAAGAGAGAGAGTCGAAGGGCAGTCGTCGTCAAGACGTTGTGGATTCTTTTAGCGAAGTCTGCTGTTCATAGAACTTGGTGGTTTTTGAAATAGCTATAAAGACAACCTGCTCACCTTTTGTGCTGCCTAGAATTTAAAATCTTACAAATAAATCAGTAAAGATGACCTGAAGCCCCGCTCAAACAAGGTTTTTTGATTAACATCAATAAGGTCGAAATCTAGACAAATTTGTGTAATAATTATTTTTTTGATATTGACTTAAATTTATAGATAAGATATAGGGTTAAACTTATTAGTGTAATTATAAATGTTGTGGTAGTTATGATATTAAATATTTTGTTATACGCAGTTTTTTCGGAAATGATTTGTTTAGCTTGGATATAAAAGATTGGTTCTATTTTTGTTACATTGTTGGTTACATAAATATATTGGGTATAATCTACTATTGATACAAGTTACGATAATATTGGGTTCTACATCTTTGTGTATTTGAATTCTGCTGGTTTTTGTGTAATACACTCATTTATTTCTTGTTTTTTGGTTGATTTTGCATGAATTTTATTATTTTGAATATAGTAAGTTTCTTGAATATTTTCTGTTAAAGTGTTACTATTTTCATCTGGATAGGATATAATTTTGAATAGCGATGTTTTAGATATTTGTCTAGGTATATGCGAAATTATTAATATTTCATTTGTGTCTGATTTTAACCAAGTAGATATTTTTATGTTTATTTTGGGCCTATTTGCTGATATACTATCAATATACTGTTCATATCATATTAATCTAAGGTGCCGAAAAAGATATTTATGTGCTGTGACTATTATGTTAATAAGTCCTCGCTTATTTCTCTTTATTATTTTTATGCCGTTCATTTCGCGATTTAATTTTTCGACTAAATACTGAATGTGGACTATGTTCTTATATGGTTCTGACTGCTCAACAAAGTGGTTTGTATGTTGGTTAAATTTACAGTTAAATAATGATATTTGAAATCTCAGGGTAAATCCATGGTTCCGGTTTTGAATACAAGATATCCATTAGGTGCCTTGATGGGATTTGTTCG
>NW_027172791.1:0-30473 GCF_018151085.1 Drosophila tropicalis | reverse complement strand
AAGTAAACATTGAATTCCCGAAAGAGAGTAAGGAAAATATAGAAGATAATTTCCAGAATGAGAGTATGGAATGTTGTGTACCAAGTATCCTGAACGAAAGTAAGGATAATGAAAAAGTGAATTTCCAGAATGAGAGTATGGAATGTTGTGCGCCGAATATCCTGAACGAGAGTAAGGATAATGAAAAAGTGAATTTCCAGAATGAGAGTATGGAATGTTGTGCGCCGAATATCCTGAACGAGAGTAAGGATAATGAAAAGGTGAATTTCCAGAATGAGAGTATGGAATGTTTCGTACCAGAGATCCTGAATGAGAGTAAGGACAATAATAAAGACAGTTTCCCGAATGAGAGTAAGGATGACAAACAGCCTTGTGAAGTCTCAAATAGAGTTAACAATGATGCAACTAGAAAAAGCGAAAGATTGAAAAATAAACCACATATTTCCTATGACGAAGATGAATTAAGTTCTAATAACTATCTTTTCAATGCTCACACAATTTTTGACGAAGCCCCTCATTTATTCGAAGAAATAAAAAGTCGAAGTGATAAGGATTTATGGGAAGAAGCTGTTAAAGTAGAATTATCCGCTCATGACTTAAACAATACTTGGACTATTGTTAAAAGACCTGAAAATAAGAATATTGTAGATAGTAAGTGGGTGTTTACTTTAAAACATGATGAAATGGGAAATCCAGCTAGATGTAAGGCAAGATTAGTTGCACGCGGTTTTACACAAAGATATCAAATAGATTACGATGAAACATTCGCTCCTGTTGCTAGAATTCCTAGTCTTCGACTTGTGTTGTCTATTGCTGTCCAATATAATTTTAAAGTACATCATATGGATGTTAAAACGGCATTTCTAAATGGTATGCTAAAAGAAGAAATATATATGAAAGTCCCTGAGGGAATTATTTGCAATGATGGAAGTGTATGTAAATTGAATAAAGCAATTTATGGGCTCAAACAAGCAGCAAGGTGCTGGTTTGAAGTGTTTGAGCAAGCGCTAAAGGAGTGTAAATTTAAGAATTCTCCTGTTGATCCGTGTATATATGTTCAAGATCAAGGAAATATAAATAAAAATATTTATGTGTTATTATATGTGGATGATTTGGTAATAGCGACATCAGACTTAAAAATAATGAGCAGTTTCAAACAATACCTTATGACAAAGTTTAGAATGACAGATCTTGGGGAAATACGACACTTTATTGGAATGAAAATTGAAATATGCCAAGATCAGATATTGTTAAGCCAATCTGCATATATAAAAAGGGTTTTAACTAAATTTAATATGGAGGAATGTAAATCTGTAAATAATCCACTTCCAAGTAAACTAAATTATGAAATGTTAAACTCAGACGACACATACGATGCTCCTTGTCGAAATTTGATTGGAAGTTTAATGTATATTATGCTTTGTACTCGTCCGGATATTGCAACAGCCGTCAATATTCTAAGTAGATATACTAATAAAAATAATATAGAACTTTGGAAAGGTTTAAAAAGGGTTCTGAGGTACCTTAAAGGAAACATTGACATGAAACTAATTTTTAAAAAAAAATATTGATTTTGAAGATGTTCTCGTTGGCTATGTTGACTCCGATTGGGGTGGGAATGAAACTGATAGAAAAAGCACAACAGGTTATCTTTTTCAAATGTTTAATTCAAATCTTATTTGTTGGAACACAAAAAGGCAGAATTCAGTAGCGGCATCATCTACTGAAGCAGAGTATATGGCCTTGTTTGAAGCTGTAAGAGAAGCCTTATGGCTGAAGTCTCTTTCAAAAAGTATTTATATTAAATTAGACAAACCTATAAAAATATTTGAAGATAACCAGGGTTGTATAAGCATAGCCAGTAGTTCATCATGTCATAAGCGGTCAAAGCACATAGATATTAAATATCATTTTGCCAGAGAGCAAGTAGAAAATAATCTTATTTCTATTGAGTACATTCCCACAGAAAATCAACTGGCTGATATTTTTACAAAACCGTTATCTACTGGAAGGTTCATGGAGCTGAGAGGCAAGATGGGACTGCTTTGAGAAGTCAAAAGAAACAAAATCTACAATTCAACAAAATCTCATAAACTAAACTGAAGTTAATTTTTTAAGTAATGTTTAACGTAACTTTTTGAAATGAAAATAATGTTTGTTTTGCTTAAATGATATAAATGATCTGATTGGTTTTTCTGGGTTTTTCCAATCTTAATGGTGAATGCCAGATCATATTGTAATACCTCCCAGAGTACACGCACCAGTCACAGTAATTGAATTATTATTTGAATTTGTTTTTTTTGAAAATTAATATAATGTAATTTTTGAGGGGGCGTGTTGAATAACATAACATAGCTAAAGTTGCGACGTTATGTAGACCTGCAAAAATAACATTATAAAAGGCCTAAAAATTAATGTACGGGCACACTGTCTTCCTTACTTCCTCTTTCCTATTCGAAACGTGTAAGTGGCTGGTCGTGTGAAAATCGAGATAATAAAAATCTAATAAAATAAAATCAATCATAAAACAAATAAAAAGATTATTGTGCTTTTATTAAAAATTAAACTAATACCAAGCCAACTAAACCAATATTACAACAGTATAATTCAATTTTCGCTGTAAATATTATATGCATTTGCATTAGAGGTCCTAAACAAGGCGTAAAAATTAGGGTCCCGCTTCCAACCTTAAAAATTTCAAGAGATGTTCAACAAATGCATGCACGATGGCCTTTTTTCCAGAAATTAGGAAACTACAGAGCTCTTCTGCCAGCCGAGGACCCATTAGGCCAGACCCATGATAGGCCAATAGGTATTTAGAGGTATTAAATAGATATACATACATACAAACCAATATCTAACCATTTTTCTTACAAAGGCTTAAAGAAAATTAAACTTTGTTTTTAATCTAAAACTTTTTTCTTATTTCTGTTGCCCATAATTACTTAAAATAGTTTTCGTAGTTCGACGGCTTGTCTCTTTTTATGGCTGACAGTTTGAGAGTCACTACAGAGTCACATTTTTTATAAATTTTCAACAACTTTTAATTTTTTGTATAGTTTTTTGCATGGCTCGGTTAAACGCTTTGTCATGCCCGAAATTGTTTTATTTGTAATCAAATTAGTAAAGTAGGCAAATTACCAGGACACGAACTTAGGTTGAACTCCGCTGTTGCTGATGACCTTGTTCCCCCTTTCCCACCCATCCTGGTCTCGACCATTTAAGCTTAATTAAATATTTGCCCTGTGCTTTTTGGCCTCCATGAGGAACGGCGATTCCATAATTGGTTATTTCTTTCAAACGAATATCACCAAATTGGGTGACAGCACCGTCAAATTGACTGGCATTTTGGCCATGTGCAGCATTTTCGGATTTGTCATTATCAAACGTCAGCGTTTCGTTTCCATCATTCAAAATATAATTGTGGTCGATGAAATATTCGTTAGATTGGGCATGAAACTGGATTACAGAAGGATTCTATTAATCTGTTTCCTAATCTCAGTGGGCATGCTAACGTTCAATGTGATCTATTTGTGTGTCAGCTATGCCTTGCTAATAAGTGCCACCTTTTCTCCATCATTCGTGACATTTACCACCTTTGCCCTGCCGCACATTAACATCAGCTTTATGGTCTTTAAGTTCTTGTGTACCACACATTTGGCCAGGAGTCGTTTCAGTATGCTTAACGAGGTAAGAATCGAAGAATTCTAGGAAAATGTTTAAAGCTTTTAACTACTTTCTCTTTCAAAAAGTATTTATATTAAATTAGACAAACCTATAAAAATATTTGAAGATAACCAGGGTTGTATAAGCATAGCCAGTAGTTCATCATGTCATAAGCGGTCAAAGCACATAGATATTAAATATCATTTTGCCAGAGAGCAAGTAGAAAATAATCTTATTTCTATTGAGTACATTCCCACAGAAAATCAACTGGCTGATATTTTTACAAAACCGTTATCTACTGGAAGGTTCATGGAGCTGAGAGGCAAGATGGGACTGCTTTGAGAAGTCAAAAGAAACAAAATCTACAATTCAACAAAATCTCATAAACTAAACTGAAGTTAATTTTTTAAGTAATGTTTAACGTAACTTTTTGAAATGAAAATAATGTTTGTTTTGCCTAAAATGATATAAATGATCTGATTGGTTTTTCTGGGTTTTTCCAATCTTAATGGTGAATGCCAGATCATATTGTAATACCTCCCAGAGTACACGCACCAGTCACAGTAATTGAATTATTATTTGAATTTGTTTTTTTTGAAAATTAATATAATGTAATTTTTGAGGGGGCGTGTTGAATAACATAACATAGCTAAAGTTGCGACGTTATGTAGACCTGCAAAAATAACATTATAAAAGGCCTAAAAATTAATGTACGGGCACACTGTCTTCCTTACTTCCTCTTTCCTATTCGAAACGTGTAAGTGGCTGGTCGTGTGAAAATCGAGATAATAAAAATCTAATAAAATAAAATCAATCATAAAACAAATAAAAAGATTATTGTGCTTTTATTAAAAATTAAACTAATACCAAGCCAACTAAACCAATATTACAACAGTATAATTCAATTTTCGCTGTAAATATTATATGCATTTGCATTAGAGGTCCTAAACAAGGCGTAAAAATTAGGGTCCCGCTTCCAACCTTAAAAATTTCAAGAGATGTTCAACAAATGCATGCACGATGGCCTTTTTAAAAAAAAAAAACTTTCTTACAAAGGTTAAAGAAAATTAAACTTTTTTTAATCAGAGACTTTTTCTTCTGCCAGCCGAGAATTACCCAAAATAGGCTTGTCTCTTTCTTTTTATGGCTGACAGTTTGAGAGTCACTACAGAGTCACATTTTTTATAAATTTCCAACAACTTTTAATTTTTTGTATAGTTTTTTGCATGGCTCGGTTAAACGCTTTGTCATGCCCGAAATTGTTTTATTTGTAATCAAATTAGTAAAGTAGGCAAATTACCAGGACACGAACTTAGGTTGAACTCCGCTGTTGCTGATGACCTTGTTCCCCCTTTCCCACCCATCCTGGTCTCGACCATTTAAGCTTAATTAAATATTTGCCCTGTGCTTTTTGGCCTCCATGAGGAACGGCGATTCCATAATTGGTTATTTCTTTCAAACGAATATCACCAAATTGGGTGACAGCACCGTCAAATTGACTGGCATTTTGGCCATGTGCAGCATTTTCGGATTTGTCATTATCAAACGTCAGCGTTTCGTTTCCATCATTCAAAATATAATTGTGGTCGATGAAATATTCGTTAGATTGGGCATGAAACTGGATTACAGAAGGATTCTATTAATCTGTTTCCTAATCTCAGTGGGCATGCTAACGTTCAATGTGATCTATTTGTGTGTCAGCTATGCCTTGCTAATAAGTGCCACCTTTTCTCCATCATTCGTGACATTTACCACCTTTGCCCTGCCGCACATTAACATCAGCTTTATGGTCTTTAAGTTCTTGTGTACCACACATTTGGCCAGGAGTCGTTTCAGTATGCTTAACGAGGTAAGAATCGAAGAATTCTAGGAAAATGTTTAAAGCTTTTAACTACTTTAGTTGAGAGGTTTCATTCAGTATCTTCGTTTCTTGTTTTTCTAGATCCTTCAGGACATTCTTGATGCTCATATCGAGCAATACAATGCTCTGGAAATTTCACCCATGCATTCGGTTGTCAATAACAATCATTATGCATACCGTTTACGTAATATGATTAGTACACCCATGAAGCGGTACAGTGTTACCTCGATAATTCGACAAAATCCGGAATATGCCATCAAACAGGTTTCGAACATACAAAATTTACTCTGCGACATTTGTCAAACCATTGAGGAATATTTCACCTATCCTTTATTGGGTATTATAGCCATATCGTTTCTGTTCATACTCTTCGACGATTTCTATATCCTGGAAGCCCAGCTGAATCCAAAGCGATTGGATAAATTTGAGGCTGATGAGTTTTTTGCCTTTTTCCTTAGCCAAATGATCTGGTATATTGTCATTATATTTCTCATTGTGGAGGGAAGCAGTAAAACTATTCTGCAGAATAGCGAAACTGCGGTCATGGTTCATAAGATTCTCAATATTACGGATGATCCAGAGCTACGTGATCGACTATTCCGTCTATCGCTGCAATTGTCCCATCGCAGAGTTAGATTTACCGCAGCCGGATTATTTCCCCTGGATCGTACGCTCTACTTTACAGTGAGTATGAAAAGTAATTTAAAATAAATCAATATTAAATTATTTTGATCCTTAGATAACTGGAGCTGCCACTACTTATCTCATCATCTTAATACAATTTCGATATACCCATCATATGGAGGAATCCAACGACAACAACAACAATACTCAACAATCTAATATTTTCTAAATTCAGTTGAATGTTCAAATGTTCAATCGGTTGAAATTTTTCCAATCTATAATGGACTTTTGTTACCATTTACAACTTGCACTAAGTATTTTAAATGTGACTATTCCATAGATCTTTTCATTTTGAGTATTAAACTATTTAACTTTCCTTATTTATCATTCCATATTCACAGCTTGCCAAAATAATTTAAGTCCTTTACTTATCAACAGCTTTCCAAATCGTTATCAATCTCAAACAAAATGTTTTTTAAATAAGTATTGAAAAATAAAAATAACCTTTTGTCGTGCAAATAATTTTCACTTATTTATTGGACATTTAAAATGTCCACCTTCGAAATCTTTATAAAATTTATTATTTTGTTAAGTTAATGGACTCGACCACATTAATCACATTTCCTAACTAGTCGATCTTAGTAGTGGTTCGATTTTGACAATGGGAAAAAAGGTTTAAGCAAAAATGCACATTCAATTTTCTACTTTTTACCGTATTATGTAAAGTAAATGAGCTTCAATTTTATAAATATTAAGTTTTCATTAATGTCGAATCACTCAGCGACATCTTAAAGCCATGAATCTTGATACAAACTTTGAACATTTTTTGCCTTTAAATCGGAGTATCAAGGAGATCAGCAATGTTTCCTGACATGGGCACCGAAGGAGTAAGGGTCGATACATGTCCCAATATGCACTTCTGGTTCAAGGACATCAGACCCACACCATTGTCAGAGTGTAAAAAAAGTAAACTTCCAAAACGAAGCTGTGACTTTTTATACCCTTGCATAAAGGGTATATTAACTTTGGTCAGAAGTGTGCAAAGAATAGAAGGAAGCATCTCCGACCTTATAAAGTATATATATTCATATAGCCATGTCCGTCTGTCCGTCCAGAAGCGTGGATCGACGCGAATTCCTCCTAGACCTGAAAAGCTAAAGCCTTGAAATTTTGAATATAGGCTTGTATATACTGGATTCAGTCGGATCAGACCACTGTATCATAATATCTAATCAATAATGCAAAAACTGGGCGTTAGTGTGCCAAAGTCTTAGTATGATGATGATCCATCTCTTAGGACTTTTCAACTATCAATTGGTTTTTATAGCTTAGAAGGATTTAATATCCTATTTTTACCTATCGCCTAAAGTATAATATAACAACTCTTTAAGGTTATGTGTAGTCGATGGATATATTTGGAAGTCCCACATAAACCAATGGAGGTCCGTAATGTTGTAGGATTTATAAATCAGCGAAGGCTCTTTTCTCTTAAGATGTACTTGTTTTAAGCCAGGTGCCAGGTATTCACAGAACGTCGATTAACCTTAATTATCTGCCTGAACTGCCTATGCGGTTCATTCCGAACACCCCCTAAACCTCAAGTAATGAAAGTATTCCACCTGGTTGCTTAGCGTTTCAATTCTTTTATTTAAGAAATCAAAACACTTAGTGTCAAGCTCCTTCATATCCTCAAATTAGATGTCATCCATATGAAGAAAGTGATTTCTTTACAATAACCACAAATTATGATCATATACAGAATTCTAGTTACTCCAGATGAGTTTTCATCGCACGTGTGCAGAAAGACATTCCCGTTGACTTGCTCCAAAAAGGTTCTCCTCCGGACCATTAACAATGTGCTCGTTGGTTTTACAAGTTCCTCCTGACTGAATCATCTGCTGGGGTCAACTTTGATGCCTCGGTTGAAAGCAAACACGCTCCACTACGCGATCGTCAGTTGAATCGCAATGCCAAGCAGACATCGACACAATTGTCCATCAAAATGACCATCTCGAAGACCAGTAACCCCACTGCTACAATGCACCTTAACGAAACACCATAGTTGGAGAAACGCTTGGGGCGCCACCAGTTTGGCACAAGTTGAACGTCAGGAGATAATCAATGAGGACAAACAAAAGACCTCAATGAGGTCAGATTGCACAAACTATGGAAGAAGTCATAGAAAACCGATTCCATTAATGTATCATTGCATTCGGCCAGCAACACGGTTGAACTAGTTTGATTAAATCCATAGACGATGCAGTGATCAATCCACCAACGCCCAGAAGGAATCACAGGACAACGCTTGGGCTATGAACTTCCACTCCACCGGAAAAGAAGATTTCCAAACCTTGTGGCGATACTGCTGATCCAGGAATAGTCGTGATCCTACCAATATTATCTGATGATTATAGTTCTTCATACAAATATAAGCAAATAAATACATACATCTGATGATGATGAAGGCAAATCTACAAATCGCTCCAAAGTGGTCAATGAAGAGGATGAAGCCAAACTAATGGAAGTTATGCACGAGTTAACTGCTTTAAGTCGAGTTAAGTTGTTTCACGTTTTATGCATAAGAGTCGGTTATTTTGTGTTTGCAAAGTTTTTCAAGTTTATAAATTTTGTGTTTACAGTTGTGTAGAGCAATGTTTTAATACTAATGTGTAAAAATTATTATTTTTGTTTAATTTTTTGTTCCAGAAAAACTAGTGTTGATGTTGATAAGATTCAGAATAAACTGAAATAAAGAGTCTCCCCTCTCCGATGTAGAAAAAACGAACTGCCGAAGCAAGGCCTCCTTGATGGTTTTTTTTTTCAAATATTCAGTAGACTTAATTTAAGAGTAATCGAAAATGTCCACTGTGGTCATTTTTGGGAGCTATATGATATAGTGGTCCGATCCGGCTGAATCCGAGATATAATACCCCTGCAGTATAAAGAAGCCTACATGCAAATTTCAGCTCTGCAGCTCTTACGGTCTATATTGTCTGGACGTTGACGCGTACAATGCGAAGTACGTTCAAGTGGCCCATACGACACCAGGACATAGCCTGTTTCGCGCGAGCCCAAGCAGAGCGCTGTCCACCTCCCGCCCGACCGACCGTGGGGCGCAGCCGCATATCGGACGGCACGATCGCGTGGACAAATACAAATAAAACGGACAAACAATTAAAAATATGATTAACTACAGCTAATTACGAGCTAAATGTGCTAAAATAGAAGTTTTCACAAGGGAAAGAGAGGCTTCTGATCTAATTACGGGATACAGAAGATTGTAATCAGAACATAGGACTCGAAAAGGTTCATGCAAAGAATAGTTGGAGCTACAGTGTTTTAAGGATAGAGGAATAAAATTTCTAGTAGGTCTACGGGGTACAGATAGGTTTAACTGGTTCAATAGCTCAGGAGAGTCTATTTCACCTATTAAAAGTTTATGAATAAAGATAGCACCAAGCATTAGTCTACGATTAATTAAAGAAGGAAGATTGATTAAAAGAAGCCTACTGGAGTATGATGGCAAATTGACATTGCAATCCCAATTTAGACCGCGAAGAGCAAAAAGCTGAAATTGCTTTTGAACAGATTCAATTTTACTTTGGTGCATCTCATATTGAGGTGACCATATGCAAGATCCGTTGTCTAAGATAGGACGGATTAAAGAAGTGTACAGAATTTTGGTTGTGTACGGATCGTCAAACTCTTTTGACCATCGTTTCACAAACCCAAGAACATTCATAGCTTTACTAACTGTAGCAGAAATATGAGGATTAAAAGTTCATTTATGGTCCATAAGAACACCTAAATCATTGATAATATCTAACCGCTCTAAGGCAGTGTCGTTAAGATAATAAGTTGCTAAGTATGGAGTGCATCTATAAAAAGACATAACTTTACATTTAGAGCCGTTAAGGTTTAATAGGTTTGTTTCACACCAACTCTGAAGATCATTAAGATCCGATTGAAGTAGGCTAGAAGATGATATGTCTTTAAAACTGAGGTAAAGCTTGACATCATCCGCGTACATAAGCACCCGAGAATGTGACACTACCAATGGAAGATCATTTATAAAAAGAGTGAATAGCAATGGACCCAAATGACTACCCTGAGGTACTCCAGAGGTCACTTGGATGGTCTTAGAAAATGAAGACTTAAAGAGGACCTTTTGTGTAGGCTTAGAAAGATATTGAAGAATCCAATCTAGCAAAAGGCTGGGGATGCCAAGTGCGTTTAATTTATATAGAAGCAGAGTATAATTAACGGAGTCAAAGGCCTTGCTGAAGTCAGTATAAATGACGTCAGTTTGCACGGCAATCTTGAACCCTTTGATTGAGTGAGATGTAAATTCTAATAGGTTAGTAGTTGTCGATCTACGTTTTTTAAACCCATGTTGGGATGACGAAATGATTGAACTACAGAAATGCTGCAATTGAGGTGTTATTATTTTCTCAAATGCTTTGGGTATGGCAGACAATTTAGAAATACCCCTATAATTGGAGGCTTCGGACTTCTTCCCCTTTTTATGAAGAGGAATAATATATGATTCCTTCCAGATAGGCGGGAAGGCGGAAGATGTGACGGACAGTGTAAACAACTTAAGTATTGGCTTACATAGGGCCTCCGCGCAAAACCTTAATACGCAGCCTGGAATTCCATCAGGGCCAGGTGCATATATTGGTTTGACGGAACTGAGCACGCTAAGAACCGAACTTTCATCAAACACAGGGTCTAAAATGCAATTAGACGATTGCAAGTGATGAGGATAAGGAGGATTTGCTTGATAAATCGAAGAGCAATAAGTTGTTTTGAAAAAATCAGCAAACATGTCGGCAATTGCCTGATCATTGTCAGCTTTATTGTTTTCGAAAGACAAGTAAGACGGGTGCACCGATGTCTTACGTTTAACATTTACAAGTTTATAAAATTGCTTAGGATCGCGAGAAAACCTGAGTTTACATCGCTGAAGATAATCCTTATAGCACTGTGAATTCAGCACCATAAAATTTGATCGAGCAACTACATATAGGGAAAAATCCGATGCTTTACCGGATTTTTTAAATCTTTTATAACATCTCGATTTTACGTTCTTCAAGTTACATAACTCACGTGAGAACCAAGCAGGTCTATCAGACCATCCTAGAGTCACACGCGGGACACAAACATCAAAGAACGACTCAAGAGTTTTATAGAAGACAGAAATGGCCGAGTCCATATCCGTGCAAGTATACAGATATGTCCAATCATTAGTTAACAAAAGTTTTTTAAGTTTAGTAAAGTTTGTCTTTCGAAAACATCGGGTTGGAGGCATCGAGTTATTATGTTGAGACATAACACGAAAAGGAAGGTCAATGGTTATATCCAAAGTTGGATGAAAGTTGTCTTCGGGGATAACTAAGGGATCAGTCCTGGAAATATCGCTGTTGGAAGAATCCAACACAAATACCAGATCTAGTGATCTGTTACGACTATTCCGGACAGGATTTATTTGAGTTAGGGACAACTCAAGCAGACCATCTATGAAACAATGTGACAAGGAGGGCAACAGTAATAAAGAATCAAATGAGAGGGTCCAGGCAATCTCAGGTAAATTAAAATCTCCCAGAACAACGAGCAAGTCTTTGTCAGAGAGATATGAGGATATAAGTTGAATAGCTTCCAAATGGTGAGTGTATACTGCCAAGTCGGACTGTGGTGGAATATACGAACAAGTAATATAGGCAGAAAAAGAATTAAACGAAATTTTAACACAAACAAATTCAATCTCCTGATTGGAGGACTGGACAATTTGAGACGAGAACGCCGAGTCAACAGCGATCAAAACGCCACCACCATTACGGATAGTCCGATCATGTCTATATATTAAATATTTTGAGGGCAAAATTAAAGCATCAGCAATATCAGGCTTCAGCCAAGTCTCAGTAAAGGCAAGAATATGAAAGTCAAAGGCTATACTATCTACATAGAGTCTAGACAGTTTAGACTTTAGTCCCCGTACGTTCTGATAGGCCAGAGTTAGGGACGAAATTAGGAGGAGTTTGCGTTGATCCAGACGGACGGACGGACATGGCTCGTCTCGTCGTGCTGATCAAGAATATATATACTTTATATGGTCGGAAATGCTTCCTTCTATTCTTCTGACTAAAATTAATATACCCTTTTTGCAATTAGGCGGCAAAGATTTACAAAGCAGTTCTTCGTTGAGTTAAATCGAAAATCCAATAACTTAATATTGTATGATTTAATTGAAGTCAATTATAAATATTGAAATAAAGTAAATGAGCTTCAATTTTATAAATATTAAGTTTTCATTAATGTCGAATCATTCAGCGACATCTTAAAGCGATGAATCTTGATACAAATTTTGTACATTTTTAAAATTTTCCGCCTTTAAATCGGAATATCATCGGAATAAATGTCACTTGAGTATTTCGATTACTCTTAAATTAAGTCTACTGAATATTTAAAAAAAAAAAAAATCAAGGAGGCCTTGCTTCGGCAGTTCGCTTTATTTTTCCCTACATCGGAGAGAGAGAGACTTTTCATTTCAGTTTAGTCTGAATCTTATCAACATCAACACTAGTTTTTCTGGAACAAAAAATAATAATTTTTACACATTAGTATTAAAACATTGCTCTACACAACTGTAAACACAAAATTTATAAACTTGAAAAACTTTGGAAACACAAAATAACCGACTCTTGTGCATAAAACGTGAAACAACTTAACTCGACTTAAAGCAGTCAACTCGTGCATAACTTCCATTAGTTTGGCTTCATCCTCTTCATTGACCACTTTGGAGCGATTTGTAGATTTGCCTTCATCATCATCAGATGGAACCTTGTGGCGATACTGCTGATCCAGGAATAGTCGTGATCCTACCAATATTATCTGATGATGATAGTTCTTCATACAAATATAAGCAAATAAATACATTTGCTTATATTTGTATGAGGAACTTTCATCATCAGATAATATTGTTAGGATCACGACTATTCCTGGATCAGCAGTATCGCCACAAGGTTTGGAAATCTTCTTTTCCGGTGGAGTGGAAGTTCATAGCCCAAGCGTTGTCCTGTGATTCCTTCTGGGCGTTGGTGGATTGATCACTGCATCGTCTATGGATTTAATCAAACTAGTTCAACCGTGTTGCTGGCCGAATGCAATGATACATTAATGGAATCGGTTTTCTATGACTTCTTCCATAGTTTGTGCAATCTGACCTCATTGAGGTCTTTTGTTTGTCCTCATTGATTATCTCCTGACGTTCAACTTGTGCCAAACTGGTGGCGCCCCAAGCGTTTCTCCAACTATGGTGTTTCGTTAAGGTGCATTGTAGCAGTGGGGTTACTGGTCTTCGAGATGGTCATTTTGATGGACAATTGTGTCGATGTCTGCTTGGCATTGCAACTCAACTGATGATTGTGGAGTGGAGCGTGTTTACTTTCAACCGAGGCATCAAAGTTGACCCCAGCAGATGATTCAGTCAGGAGGAACTTGTAAAACCAACGAGCACATTGTTAATGGTCCGGAGGAGTACCTTTTTAGAGCAAGTCAACGGGAATATCTTTCTGCACATGTGCGATGAAAACTCATCTGGAGTAACTAGAATTCTGTATATGATCATAATTTGTGGTTGTTGTAAAGAAATCACTTTCTTCATATGGATGACATCTAATTTGAGGATATGAAGGAGCTTGACACTAAGAGTTTTGATTTCATAAATAAAAGAATTGAAACGCTAAGCAACCAGGTGGAATACTTTTATTACTTGAGGTTTAGTGGGTGTTCGGAATGAACCGCATAGGCAATTCAGGCAGTTAATTTAGGTTAATCGGCATTAAGAATACCTGGCTTAAAACAAGTACATCTTAAGAGAAAAGAGCCTTCGCTGATTTATAAATCCTACAACATTACGGACCGCCATTGGTTTATGTGGGACTTCCAAATATATCCATCTACCACACATAACCTTATAGAGTTGTTATATTATACTTTAGGCGATAGGTAAAAATAGGATATTAAATCCTAAGCTATAAAAACCAATTGATAGTTGAAAAGTCCTAAGAGATGGATCATCATCATACTAAGACTTTGGCACACAAACGCCCAGTTATTGCATTATTGATTAGATATTATGATATAGTGGTCTGATCCGGCTGAATCCAGTATATACAAGCCTACATGCAAAATTTCAACGCGGTAGCTCTTCAGGTGTAGGAGGAATTCGAGTTCTTTCCACGCGACAGGACGGACAGACGGACATTGATATATGAATTCGTCTCGTCTGCTGATTAAGAATATATTATGCATGTACTTTATATGGTCATGGATGCTTCTTCTATGCTTTGCACACTTGTGACCAAAATTAAATACCTTTATGCAAGGGTATAAAAAAATAGGTAGCATCTTTCTTTTATAGCCATTTTAATATGTATATCCAACTAATTATATTTTGAGCATTTGGATGAGCCATTTTTGAGTTTTTCCCAAATCGAACTTTAAGTGAAAATCAACTTTTCGAAATAATTTCTGTACAAAGAATCCTCCAAAGGCTTCTTAAATTTTGGATTTCATCCTGTTCGTTATTGTTTGCATCTAGAGTCTATTTTGGCCTTTTAAGATACAACATTTCCATGCAAACTAGAAGGAGAATGCTAAAAAAAGAGGAAAAAGCCTAAAAATGTGACTTTGGTGGAACCCTCTTGATAGTTTACACTCAATAATTTGAAATAAATATCATAAATTTTCTAATTAAATAACTTACCCGCCCATATTGACCAACTTTTTAATTATGGTTTCAATGCAAACGAACGAAAGATTCAAAAAACTAAATCAATTAATCAATATAATCAAGTGAAGCCTTCTGCTCGACCTCAAATAGGCCTAAAAAAGAGAAAAAGAGAGAGTGTGAGAGGGGGTAATTCAATCCATAGCTATATAGTTATTAACTTATATATTATTATTATTTTTTTTTTTTTGCTGGTGGTTTTGCTTTTACACCTTTTGACGTACGATGATGAGCAAATTATGCCGGAAGCAAATTGAAAAAAAGAAACTAATTGATTTTATTGACACCGTTTTTGTATGCTTTGTTGGATAACTTACATAAATGTATCGAAGGCAGGAAAAAAAAAAAATAAACAAAAATTAAATATTTGCTCTTGGGACTCAAAAATTTCATTGGCCGTGGGCCGCAAAAATTATAAACAAAACGAGGGGCAAATTAAAATAAAATCAAAAACACAAGCAACAAATAATCAATAACGGTTGTTAAATGACTTAATGATTTTTTGTCAGTTTTTTGTAAAATTTTTACAAATTGAAGCAAAACGAAAGACTGAAGCAACGAACTTGTCGTAAAGCCAACATGTTGGTCTCTCGCATGCATTTCCAACTTCACTTACTGACACAGTTGCAAATTCTCATTTTTCGTTTTTCTTTATTTTTATAAACAATTCACCTGGCCATAACTCAATTAACAACAAGCTAGCAACTGGCCACAACTTGTGGCCAAAGAGCAAAACTGCGTGAGGCGTCCCCAAAGAAGAAACAAACAAACACAGACACACACATGTGGGCAACAACTAGTCATACTTGGTTTGAGCGGAGCCTCCATCGAACGGCAACCACTGTAAGTAGTTGTAGTTGTTGCTTTTGTTATTTGGGGACAAGCTATAAACTGGCTGATCCGATCGTCAGTGCGTTCAGTTGGTAAAAGTGAAGCGTTGCGTGCGGTTGTCTTTACACACGAAAAGCTAAATAAAACAATTCAATTGCCAATTGAATTATTTGTGTAAAAGAAGCGAGTTCGTGTTTCGTTTGTTTTAAAACTCAAGGTGAATATCCTGCAAGGATAAAAGACTTTTCTCAAAACAGAACTTTTCCTTTACTTGTGCTGTGATCAATAATTATTATTTAGCTTAGATCAGGTTAACTTTCTTTTAATCTGCTTAATATTGGCTTAGGACAATTGTGAATTCAGTGTAAAAAATATTATTAATGTTGTTAGGTTTCTCTATTTTGAAGCTTTTCTTTTGTAATGTTCAACATTCAAATTTTTAAGCAATTTCTTAAAAAAAGAATATAGCTAAATAGTTTTTAACAAAGATACCTTTAAGAAGCCTTTGTTTAATGTCGAATTGTAGCTAAACTTCAATCCCAATTCGTTGTATGATCTTTTGACTCGGTTTCTTACCTTTTTTTAGTTTAGAAGTATAGCAAAAGTGCTAGTTTTTGTTAAAATAGCCCTTAAGAGATGTGCTAAACAAATGATCTTTAGATTTTCTTATTTGCCATCGAGTACAAACTATTTTGATTGAAAAATTAGCAAATTCTTTAATATAGACATTTTCAAGTGCTTAAGGGATTTTTAGGAAATTTTGAGAATTTTTACTCGCTTAAATCAAAAGAATTTGTTTTTAGCCATGTTATTACTTTCTTGTTTAAGAACATAAATGTTTTTGATCGATAAATATATATATATTTTTTTTCTAAATAAAATTGCCAGCTATTGAGTGGAATTGGAAGCAATTACTCAAGTTTTCTTTTATCTCAATTTATTATTTAAAAAATTGTATCCTAATAATGATATTTGTGTAATAATTTGAGGCATTGGAAATACAAATTTGGATGGAATTTAAGAGACTGCACAAGAAGAGATATACAGATACATTCCTAAGTAGATATGTGCATATACATATATAGTAAGTCAGATGAACTCAAAGAACATACATATGGTCAAAAGATAGATAAAATAATGTTTTTGTATATGTTTGATGTGTTTGTTGAATCTTCTCTTAAAGCCAAACAAGAAGTTGTCTATTCTTAGTCTAGTACTTAATCTAAAGCGGTTAGTAGTCAGGGTTTTGCCTCATTTTATGGCACCAGCACTCATTTGGCTTTGACCAAGCCTGTGGACGATGCTGCAGTCCTTCGTGACTGTGTGAATGTGCTACAACATCAACTTCGCATCCTTCTGCCAGGGAAAGGGGCAGACAGGGGAAGAAACACAAAGGGAGAGAGAGAGGAGGGAGCATAAATTATTCATTTGGGGTCCTAATCGCTTATTTTTTGGGTTGATTTGACACTTCCTTTGAGACAAGTTCGATTATTCAATAGCGTAAGGGAATTATGATTAACTACTTTAGATTTGATGCTAGGAATATATTTAGACAAATTTTAATTCTATAAGTGTAATACTTCACATCTTAAAACTACATTGAAAACTTCTAGTGCCACAAGTTTTGAGGTTGAGCTAAGAAATTTGTTTGTAATTAATTTTTTAACTAGAAAGTAGAATTATAGAATTATATTGTTCGCTCTTCTGTTATACATTTCAATCCCTTTCAAATTTTTTGCCATTTATGTAAATTTCTTTAGATAAAATAAATATTTGATTAGGTTTAAATGAATACACAATAAAAATTCAATAGTTTTGAGGCCTTTAGTCTATTAATAAACACATACTTATGGTTATTTGCCTATATCATATCAGTTTATCCTTTCTATTGTAGACCATTTAGCTAAAATTCCTTAAAAAACGCTTCAGAAATCACTCCACTTTTGTCGAACTTTTAGCCCAGCTATCTAAGATGCCCGAGTCAAGCAATTGAGACCAAATTTAAACTCGTTTTATTGCAAATATTTGTTTCCTATTTATGCCATGGCATAACAATTTACATTTACTTTCGAACGACAACCTTAGATCATTAAAAAAATGATGTCTTTTAATTGTTTACAATACGAAACAAAAACCCATAATGAGGATGACTTTGCGACTCGCAAAAGTTACAAAACTCTAAAAAAAAAAAAACAATTTGGTGTCATCGAAACAGAATCACAGATTATGCGTCTCAATGGGGCTCAGACACGCCCACAACTTTCCCGCAAAGAGTGACAGAAGACAAGAAGATGTTGCAATTTGGACATACTTTCCCACATACCACAACAGTGGAACGAGAGGAAGGGAGACAGATTTTCTTAGTGTCAATTGGCAGCAGCCTTGCAATTTTGTTTGAATGGTTGGCAGAGGGAAGGGGACAAGGAGCCACTGGAGCTAGCGGCTCATATGGAGAGAATGGGGAATCGTGACTTGTGATTTCTTCATTGGAATTTCACGAATCGCATTCATCTTCAACTTGAGATCTCGTTTTTTGTGTTGTTGTTGTCAGCAGTTGCATTAAAATTACCTACATATTAAATGTCTGCATTTTGCTACCAAACAACCCAAGACAGCAACAACAAATGCCAACAACAACAAATGCAAAATTATAATTATAAACAATTGTCAGTGAGTACTTAAGACTCATTTGTTTTGCTTTTGAGGTCAAATGTTTGCTTTATTTACTGGGCCTTATCTTTGAATGGCTTAGTCATAAATGTTTAACGACCTCCAAAATTGCTACCAACAACAGCACCCACATTCCACTACCGCCCACTCAACCTCCCGCACCATTATGACCACAGCATGACATTTTGGCATATGAAAATTTGCATGACTTTTTGGAAAATTAGATTTTTCCACCTATTTGCACGGTGCCTTCTAAAAACACTAAAATACATAAAAATCGCATATTGCGCAATCTTCTGCTTGAATGCATGTCATTTGCCTCTGTTTTGTATGGCCTTCTTGTGTGTGTGTGTGTGTGTGTGCGGGTGTGTGGGTCTTTGGGTTAGTGGGTGGTGGGTTGTGGGATGAAAGGCTCAAATATGGATAGACATATGTTGTGAATTGCCAATTTTTTGTAGGCCAAAACAAAGGAAAATTTTAAAATTGGAATTGCTGATCCTTAAAAATATTAACAATAACATCTAACAGAAGATTAGCTGACCTTGTTTTAATCTCTAATGCTTTTTCTTAATAATTATTTTTATTTATTAAAAAATGTGACAAAATTTCCATAATTGTTCAAAATTAATTCCAAGACTAAAGCGATTTTGAAGTTAAGATCTGAATATGATAAACTATTTACTTGAAGTCAATCAGTTCATCTATGAATGTCCTTTTTGAAAGAAAAGCTTATGTTTTTTGAGATTTCTTCTACCCTGAATCGATAATATAGTTTTTATCATATTTTTGGGGTTGAATAGATTGTGATATTTAAACATTTTCAAGTTATTTTAAACTACAAAATATGTGACCATTCGGGCATTAAGCCAAGTCGTTCTTAATTATGTAATGAATAAATTTTAGTCCACTAATTAAAAGAGTAATGACGAAATCAACTTTTTATTTAATTTCAAAAAAAGTTCACTACTTTTTTTTAATGCCAATTAAAAAGTAATGCTTAAGGGCACAACAAAGATAGAAAGAAAGAGACAAAGAAAGAAAGAAATTAGAAATAAAGAAGTTACTTTTTTTTAGATTATATTATTTTAATTAGCAGACTATAAATATTTTCTGCTTTTCTTTTTCTATTATGTGAAAAATATCTTTTGACTATATATTCTCATATATTATTTCTTTCCCAACCATCAACCATTTGGAAGATTGTTTTATCCGAAATCACCATGTTTCAAAAATTTTATTCAATTATGATACATTGAGGCCAATTTAAAAAAAAAGCAGATTATTTTAATACTTTAAGCAAATACTCTTTCATATGCTAGAAATCTGTTTTATATAAAGGATTATGACAAAAAATTATGACACTAAAAGGAGTCGAAACTGATTAAAACAAGGAATAAGATCTAATTTATTCAAAAAGAGTCAAATGACTCTGTATTTAGAATAAATATCAAAGAAGTTAAATTCGGCTATGCCGAAGTTTATATACCCTTGCAGTCCTTGACAATAATAATTTCACATGTTCAAAATTTGTTTTCTGCAACTCAATTCATTAATATATGTACAAACAAAACAATTTTACTCTTCATACTATGTACAATTTGTTCTTCTTCTTCCCTCATTCCCTAAGCAAAGCAACGCACGCATACACATACAGTTTATGTAGCGTTGCGTCTGTGTGTGTATGCATGTGCTCTGTTAACAGATGGTGACGTAGTAGGCAGCAAGCAGAGCTGCCGGCAGCGATTGAACCGATTTATATAGACTGTAACTTGTGTTCTATTTATCCGATCAGGGGTCAAATTTTGGGATCTGAGATTTTATATCAAATTCTATTATATTGGTAAATTTCATGGGGATACTCCAATTTTTGCAAAAATTTTTGTTCCAGAGCTATATGATATAGTAGTCCGATCCCAAAGATTTTCATACTTTATCTCACCCGGGTAAAAAAAAAGCTCCCAAAAAAATTTCATCCCGATAGCTCTTAAGATGGCTGAGTAAAACGCGTACGCACCGACGGACAGACGGACAGACGGACATGGCTATATCGACTTAGCTTCTCATGCTGATCAAGAATATATATACTTTATGGGGTCGGAAACGTCTCCTTCTGTGCGTTACAAACATCTGACCAATTTTATAATACCCTCTGCAAGGGTATAAAAAGCTCGTTTATGAAGATTTCAGCAGTCCTCGGTAGACGAGTTGTCTAAGTGACCCAGTCATTTGAGCAACTGAACAACGAGGATCCGGGTTCGAATCCCAGGCTAGTGTATGGATGTAGTTTTCGTCTAAGCCGAAGGCCTTAGTTGCCAGTGCTTGTAAAATATAGTTAGGTTGATAGTTTAAAACTATATCCTATACTTATAATAATAATAATAATAATACTAATGAAGATTTCAAATGGTTTCGAAAATGATTCAAGAAGAGATTCGTATAGAATGACAACTAAAATGAAATGCTAAATGAAATGTTACATCCTTCACAAAAAGGTCCTAATTTGACCCTTCAATTTCTTTATTTTTAAATGAATTAGTACATTGAAAGTAATTAAAAAGAAACATTTAAATTAAACTTGTTAGTTTTGGTATAAAATACTTTAATTTACCTTACATCAGAAGACATTTCCCTTTCATTTCTTTTGAACAAGATGACTTTATGTGAATAACTATTAATATCTTATCTTATGATATTATATAATTGTTTGTTTCCCACTTACAAGGGGAACTTTAGGTATGCCAATCTAAAATATCTAAAATTCATTCAAATCGGTGATTCGCATATCTAAAGTTCCCCTTGTTAAACTCAACAAATGATTATGGTCATTAATGAATATTAGTTATTTAATGATTAGTTATAAATATTATATGTTAAACATAAAAGAGTTTATAGCCATGACAATAAAGGCTTGTGGTCTTTCATATATTAAAAGGCCATTAAAGCTTCTTTTTGTTTTTGAAAATAATTTAAATTAGTTGCTAATAAGATAAATATTTCATCAATTGAATGACAAAAACTGAGCCTATGCAAGTCGAAACAGAAATCAAATGAGTGGATATTGGCTCAAGAGCTTATCAAGTTATAAGTCTTTCCAGGAATTAAAAATTAAACTTTTAGCACTAACCATAGAATACATACATAGATGCGTCAAACTCAAGTTTTTTTGATTACAAATGCTAGCCTGAGTCTGGAACCCCAGAGAACTTCGGCAAAAGCCGAACAGCGTAGAACCCCAGAGAGCGGTCGCAGCGAGAGCGAAAAACGTTCGCTCGCAGCACTGTCGCTACGCATCGAAAATAATTCAGTCTGCCACAGATCGCAGAACGATGAACACATGTCTGTGTCGCTGTGTTCTCGTTTTGCATATGTATGCGTACACTCGTCGGTACATGCTCAGGCTTCGTAGTGTGTGTGTGTGACGTGAAGTTGTACAACATCTCATTTCAATAGCTCCCTCAACCAAAATTTTTAATTTTCGACAAAAAAGCGACAATGCGAATAGGTAATGCCTCTGTGAAAAGAATATCAAGAAGTATTGGCATCAGCTTCGTATGTGTCAGGGTGGCTGTGCCGATAGAGTGCTCGCTTGGCGATCGGAATATCTCTGGTTCGAATCCCAACTCGGTTATCGTTAATGAAGGTTACTTTTTGTTTATTTTTATTTTTTTATTTATTTCTATTTTGTTTTTTTTTTCTTTTTTGTTTATATTTTTTTTATTTATTTTTATATGAATAAAAAAATAGACAGAAAAAAACCTTCATTAACGATAATCGAGTTGGGATTCGAACCAGAGATATTCCGATCGCCAAGCGAGCACTCTATCGGCACAGCCACCCTGACACATACGAAGCTGATGCCAATACTTCTTGATATTCTTTTCACAGAGGCATTACCTATTCGCATTGTCGCTTTTTTGTCGAAAATTAAAAATTTTGGTTGAGGGAGCTATTGAAATGAGATGTTGTACAACTTCACGTCACACACACACACTACGAAGCCTGAGCATGTACCGACGAGTGTACGCATACATATGCAAAACGAGAGCACAGCGACACAGACATGCGCTCATCGTTCTGCGATCTGTGGCAGACTGAATTATTTTCGATGTGTAGCGACACTGCGGCCGCTCTCTGGGGTTCTACGCTGTTCGGCTTTTGCCGAAGTTCTCTGGGGTTCCACGCTCAGGCTAGCATTTGTAATCAAAATGAAGCAAGTAAGTCGACTCGTCGACTTGGGTATACCATACACCAGGTGAAAGAAATATTTAAAATTGCGAAAACCAAATGTATGTCTATTAAATTGTTTTTACATGTTTCATAGTATGTGCTATCTCGCTCACTCTACGAACACACGAGCACTCTAGCGCCGCCACTAGCCAACGGCCAATTCTGGCCTTGTGGACCGCTTAGTAAAATACGTTCATACGCGTATTTTGCATGTTTCTAGTCCGATTTCAATAAAATTTGGTAGTTTGATAGAAATAGATAAGAATAATTAGTCTGCCGAATTTGAATGCGATAGTCAAAAAAATACAGGAGGAAATCGGTTTTTTCTAAATTATGGAGGCGGAAGTGGGCGTGGCAAAATATGAAAATATATATACTCTGCGCGCATACTAAGCCAGTATACATACTAAATTTGGTGACTTTAGCTTTGTTTGTTTTTGATAAAATCAGTTTTGTTTAATTTGCGGGGGCGGAAGTGGGCGTGGCAAAATTTTTAAATAGCCAGTTTTTGCGCGTCTATTAAACTAGTCTGCATACCAAATTTGATGTCGGTAGCTGTCATAGTTTTTAAGAAAATTAGTTTTATGTAAATTCCGGGGGCGGAAGGGGGCGTGGCAAAAGTTTAAACAATTAGTTTCTGCGCGCTAACTAAACGAGCATATAAACCAAATTTGATGTCTCAAGCTATTATACTTTTTAAGAAAAACAGTTTTGTGTGATTCCAGGGGGCGTAAGGGGGCGTGGCAAAAAGTTTGAACAATTCATTTCTGCTCGCTGACTAATCGGATATACAAACTAAATTTGATGTCTCTAGCTGTCATACTTTTTAAGAAAAACAGTTTTATGTGATTCCTGGGGGCGTAGGGGGCGTGGCCGAAATTCCAATTAACTCTGTAAGTGTACATAATACACGAGTATACATACCAAATTTGGTGGCTCTAGCTCTTATAGTCTCCGAGATCTGCGTGTTCATACGGACGGACGGACGGACGGACAGACGGACATGGCTAGATCGACTCGGCTGTTCATCCTGATCAAGAATATATATACTTTATAGGGTCGGAGAAGCTTCCTTCTGCCTGTTACATTTATTTTGGGGCCTTTTAAATATCCTTTTTCCCCTTGGGGGTATGGTATAAAAACGGAGTTCGCCGTGCACTGTCGAAAAGTGCACTCAAACTGAACCCGGAACCCTGAACAATTCCTCACTAACCAACTTTGTCACAACTCCCAACTATTCCTATGCACTTACGTGAGTTTATATCTCCACTATGTGCAAATACTAAAAAGATGCGAGGAATTAAGCGATTAATTCAATATAGAAAAAAAACATAAATTAGAGAAAACGGCGGTTTTGGATTCGATAATAGATGATTCCCTTGATTGGCGGTCGTACGCAGATGTGAACCTCTTTGGAAGAGAATTAAAGGGTCTCATGGACACTGGAGCGTCAATTAGTTGTGTAGGTGGAAATTTGGCGACAGAATTTATCAACGAATAGCTACCCCTTAAGACGGTAAAAACCATGGTGCACACAGCAGATGGACAAAAACAAGCCATTCTAGGAAAGACTCTTACCTCTGTTAGCTTTCGAGGAATCGAAAAACCAATAACTCTTTATGTTGTACCCTCGCTGGCACAGAATCTCTATTTAGGCATAAACTTTTGGAGAGCCTTTAATTTGTTACCGGCCTTTTTGGCGTATAAAGAAAAAGAACCAACCGTAGCTTGTATTAATCTCGATAACGAATTAAATGTGTCATTATCCGAATCCCAGAAAAAACACTTACTTAAAACCAGTCAATTGTTTCCATCCTTCGAGGAAAAAGGATTAGGAAAAACCAGCTGGCTGTCACTTGAAATTGATGTAGGTGATGCAAAAGCGATCAAACAGCGGCACTATGCTGTATCTCCGGCCATAGAAAAATTAATGTACCAAGAGATAGATCGTATGCTTGCCCTTGGGGTAATAGAAGAATCAAATAGCCCCTGGTCATCACCTGTTGTACTGGTGCGCAAACCAGGAAAAGTTCGATTATGTATTGACAGTCGAAAACTTAATGAAGTCACGATTAAAAATGCTTATCCTATGCCTTTAATTGACGGAGTCGGTTACCGAAAGCAGAATTTATTTCAAGTATTGATCTAAAGGATGCTTATTGGCAAATACCGCTAGCCGCTAGTGACCGCGAGAAAACGGCATTTACCATACCAGGAAGACCTCTCTATCAGTTTACTGTAATGCCCTTCGGTTTGTCAAACGCCCCTCAAACAATGTCCAAACTTATGGATCGAGTGATACCACCAAGTTTGCGAAATGAAATTTTTATATACTTAGATGACCTTTCAGTAGTTTGAGAGACATATTTCAGTATTATCTGAGTTAGCTAATAGACTAATCCTAGCGGGACTTACAATTAATTTGAGAAAAAGCAGTTTTTGTCTCAAAGAAGTCAAATATCTTGGCCATGTTATTGGTAATGGAACCATTAGGACGGACCCTGATAAGGTGTCAGCGATCCAAGAATTCCCAGTGCCCAAGTCTGTAAAGCAAGTACGTAGGTTTTTAGGTCTCACGGGATGGTATCATAAGTTTATAAAAAATTATGCTGGTATTGCCGCACCCATTTCCGACACGTTAAAGCACAAACGAAAATTCATTTGGTCTGAAGAAGCACAAAATGCATTTGATCGGTTAAAATATTCTCTGTGTACTACATAGCCCTAATTTTAACGCTCCTTTTTCTATACACTGTGATGCTAGTCATACAGGTGTAGGAGGTGTACTTATGCAAATCGATAACGAAGAAAATGAAGTGCCAATCGCCTTCATGTCACGAAAACTAAATCAGTGTCAAAGGGCTTATTCCGTAACAGAAAAAGAATGCCTTGCGGCTGTCCTATGTGTAAAAAAAATTTCGAGCTTATATTGAGGGTCAAGAATTCTCTATTATTACAGATCACGCGTCCCTAAAATGGTTAATGACGCAAGTTGACTTAAGTTCTAGATTGGCGAGATGGGCACTTAAACTGCAAGGATTCTCATTTAAAATAATGCATAGGAAAGGCTCACGAAATATAGTTCCTGACGCTTTATCCCGAGTACATACTGATGATATATCAGCTATTACCTTAGCAACTGGTTTCGATCTGTCGTCAGACGCCTTCGACGCTGATGAATATAAAGATTTAAAAGCTAAGATTCAATTAAAGCAATCCCAGCTACCCGATGTCAAGGTTATAGACAAATACATTTATCGGCGATCAGAACACGCATCCGGTGATCGTGTAGCGGATGACCTGTGCTGGAAGCTTTGGATTCCAAAATCGTTAGTTCTGGATTTGATCCAACAAAATCACGAAGACCACCTAGCGGCGCACAGTGGGATAAATAAAACACTGGAGCGGATCAGACGCTATTTTTATTGGCCCAACCTAATAGGTGATGTAAAGGAATTTATTGCGAACTGTTCTGTTTGTAAGACTACTAAGCATTCGAACACCTATTTGCGTCCCCCAATGGCCAAACCAGAGCAAACATATAGGGTTTTTCAAAAAATTATACATAGACTTTTTAGGCCCATATCCCAGAAGCAAACTCGGAAAAATAGGGATCTTCGTAGTTCTCGATCATTTCACTAAATTTCCTTTTTTAAAAGCTGTTCGAAAATTTACTGCAGATGCTGTTATTACCTATCTGGAAACAGAATTGTTCCATTGCTTTGGCATTCCCGAAGTAGTTGTATCAGACAACGGATCTCAGTTCAAATCCCATCAGTTTAAAGCACTGGTGGAGAAGTATAACGTTCGACATTCCTTTACCGCAGCGGATGCCCCACAAGCAAACGCGTCCGAACGGGTAAATAGATCGGTGTTAGCTGCAATAAAGTCTTATGTGAACAAAGATCAGACCAATTGGGATGAAAACCTTAGTTCAGTTGCATGTGCGCTAAGATCCAGTTGGCATTCGGCCATCAATAATAGTCCGTACCGTGTATGTTTTGGCCAACAAATGATAACGAACGGTGCAACTTACCCCCTGTTAAGAAGTTTAAACCTATTAGAGGATAGATCTATTCAGTTTGACCGTACTGATTCTCTGGAAATAATTCGTCAGACGGCGATCAAGGCTGTAGCAAAACAGCATGAACGCAACGAAAAACATATAATTTGAGAAGTCGAGACGTGTCATTTCAACCAGGTCAAGAAGTGTACCGACGTAATTTTCAGTTAAGTAATTATGCAAAGGGTTTCTCAGCCAAGTTAGCTCCAACGTTTATAAAAGCCAGAGTCCGTCAGCGGATTGGAACTAGTTATTACGAACTAGAGGATATGCAAGGGAGAATGATAGGGAAATTCCATGCAAAAGACATTAAACAATAGGGCATTATTTATTATCTGCTTTATTCCAAGCGGTATCCCACTTTGATGTTTAACAACCACCAAAGTATGATTTTGTCGGGGAGGTGTGTAACATGCGCTTGTCGTTCAAAATTTGAAAACGCAACCGAAAATGGGTAATCGTGGAGACAACCCATTTAGCTTGTTTTTAGTATCCGAATCAGTACATAGTGTTATCGATAATTTATGACCTTACGTATTCACGTAAGTCGTCACGTATCGATCGGTGAGATATCGGCTTAAAGCTCATCCCTAGATTAAAGAATATTGGCGAAAGGAAAATTAAAAGATTAAAATACTCGTGGCCTCGTTCTTTCTTAACTCAACTCCCAAAGGAGACGGAGGTGCTACACTCCTCGCTGCCAACTTCACGGCGATCTTTGCTGCACCCACCGCGTGTATCGTGCAAGAAAAAAATATAACCCTTTTAATTGCATCCTTCATAGGATTGCCCAACAAAACACCCAACTTGGTTCTGGTGTAGTTTCTGGTAGTGCATTGGAGAGAATATCGCAGAAATTAATTCCGCGTCCAATAACATCGTTTTTTTTGTGGCGTTTTGGCTATCGCCGCTCCAATCGGATTAAATTTATTCCAAAATTTGTGTGGCTGTGGTGTCGCTCTCCATAGGGTAAATATATTTATAATTGTTTGACGTGTAGCTTATTCTCCTGTTCCTACTAGGGACTGGTACCACAAGTACGTAGCAGATTACGCACGAGTGGTAGACCGCCAAGTCCGATTTTTCAACTGAGGAAAGAGGACTCAGTCTCAATGAATTAACGAAACGTTGAGCGAAGGAAGTTTTAACCTGCGCCTTTCTGTCCATTTTTGACCGGACTCATTCCGAAAAAGAACACGTGGTTTTGTGCAGTGCAGCCGTAAAATAATCAGGATGGGTGCGTTTAAAAGCCCCTTCAAATTTAATGGTGTCTATGCATTCGAGCCTCTCGGTCCTGCCAATGATTATCGCGAGTACTTAACCATAAAAGAAAGATCTTTCGCCGCTGGACTAAAACTGTAAGTCAAACCTTAAAAAAAAAAAAAAACTTATTAATTGATTCGGGTTATTCGTTTTTGGAGCCTTTGAATATGTTGGACGTTGGTGCCATTGCCAATACTTGAATTTATTAGGAAATTTAACCGTGTAGTTGTTATTCTTATCCTTTTTCTCTCCCGGCATCAGTTTGATATGATTCGATTTTTTGTAAATTTGATTCAATTTGGTTTTTGTAACATAATCTCAAGTTAACGAGTAAGATAATTATGTTTGATAACCGCATTGCTACATCGTATATAGTATGAAATTGAGGATAAGATCCAAACTTATTTTTCGACCAGTATTTAGTTTAAGATTTCAAAGTATGAAGATAAGCTTGAATAGCCCAAAAGAACAAATACTACTTTAGGGACCTCTACATATTAACTTCATTAATTCTGAATAATATTAAGTTCGTTTGTTTCCGAAAGAGATATTAAGAATGAATTAAATTAGGAAATGAATCCTGCCTTGTTCATAAGTTTAGAAATTAATAAAACTATTGTTCTTTGAAATGAACTCCCTATAATCGTTAAATTTTGGGGAACCATGCAACCGACTGAGAGATAACAAGAGGCCGTAAGATATGTTGGAGGGATCCTCAATTCAGGCGTGGCCCGAGGATCATGGTAGGGTGGGCGTTTACATGATAGGCCTATAGGATATCATAAGTACGCGAATTTAAAATTTTAAAAATTGTATCGAATGTGAGTAACTATAGTTCTGGCTAATCTCTATCGTATAACCCACTCCCAGCCGACCTGACCCTAGCCGAACCTATCGCGTACTTGGCCAGCACTATGCACGAACATCTGCTCAACACTCCTTGTGAGATTCAACGTTACATGCTACAAAGTCTGGATTCGCTGTCGCTTCAAGATTCTGCCTTAAGAAACACATACACACAAAAATACATGCACATACATACACACATATATAAATCGGTGCAGACACATACATATGTATATATATATATATGAATGTGCTAATATTAATTGAAATCTTTTGAAACTTAGAAACTAAAAAGGGAGTAAAATCAATCAATCGCGTTGCATTTTTTATCACCGTCTCACAGGAGTCGCCGCTTACAATTTGGCCCTCTTTGGCACTCCGATGGCCTCGAGTACCCCCCGATGTCTCCAGATGCTGGAACAAGATCTGCAGATACTCATCCCCGATGTTTCATGAAGTGGGCAGCATGTTGCGAATGATCCCAACACTTGAAAGTGACCGTAATATCGGCTGTCTCCCAATTCTCGCGGACCTGAGTATGAGGATTTGTTAATTAGTTACAGAATTATTAAACCATTTAGAAATGTAAATTGCTCACCGCATGATTCGATGATGGTGGACCGATTGGATCGTCCTTGGAGACAAAGAACAGGGCTGGCGACTTCAATAGAGTCGAATGGAACATTTGACTCGATCTCATATAATGAATATGTGGAATGGAATGTCTTCATATGGTAAAGCGTATAATTTCTCAATGCACTCTGCATCCGGGCGTTCTTGGGAAATATGGATTTGGGCAGACCCACAGGTATTTCCGTAATATCGGCAGCACTATCCCATATCTGGCAAACGAAACGATCCAATATGCTGCCATAACGTTCCATATCCCTTGACATCTGCAACATTATCTCGCCCAACTGATATGCACCCACCGAGAAACCATGCATCACAATTGGCTCATAAGCGTTGTTGTTCTCCAGGAATTTTAAAGTCTCGGCGGCCACAACCTAGAATCAAAATATATAGTTATAGTGATATCGGATCATAATGATATATATATTTGTGTTGACTTACCTGCGTTCCTTTAGCGGGCCACAACAATTGCCAAGGTGTTATATGGACAAGTACCACATTATTTCCACATTTGGAGTTCACATAATTTTATTCCAAATATGTTCAAAAAAATATTTTCACATATGACGTATAAATATCGTAGCAATATGCAAAGTGTGACCCTGTGGCAACTCTGTGACACTGCAATGTTGCCGAACGCCAAAATTTTCCGAGTTAAGTTTTTGCGAACACGCGGTTTACATAGTGAAAATTTATACTTATATTTAAAGTGAAAGTGAGATAAAAAAGAAGATGCTAGGAAAAGGGAATAATTTATGTAACAATTGAGTGCTACTTTCATCTATGAAAATTTATACTTATATTTAAAGTGAAAGTGAGATAAAAAAGGAAGATGCTAGGAAAAGGGAATAATTTATGTAACAATTGAGTGCTACTTTCATCTATGTGAAAATTTATACTTATATTTAAAGTGAAAGTGATATAAAAAAAGAAGATGCTAGGAAAAGGGAATAATTTATGTAACAATTGAGTGCTACTTTCATCTATGTACATATGTA